>NC_057807.1:473830639-473891242 GCF_018294505.1 Triticum aestivum | reverse complement strand
ATACCAGCGACGGCTGAGACCAGCCCGAGAGCCGGGACCCGAGGACGTAGAGTTTCGACATCTAACCCAGCTTGCGTGTTAAAGGGGGGTGCCTGAGCATCGCGACTCAGGGCTCCTACCGGCTCTCCGGCCCTCACCCTCTGGTCTTGTCCACGGCATCGCGACCTGGCATACCAGTGACGGCTGAGACCAGCCCGAGAGCCGGGACCCGAGGACGTAGAGCACCGGGATCTAACCAAATTTGCAGGGACACATTCCAAGGTGAGGCCCAGTGCCGGGCGCAACCTGCCCTGGGGTTGGGCCCCGTGAGTCCCGTGCTGGCTCACGGGTGCCCAAATACACCTCGCCAGGCCTTTCGGGCCTCGTCGCCTCTCAAAGGCAACTAACGGCTAACTGTCGATTGTCACGGCGAACTCTCGTTCCTTTGTGATGAGCCTGCAGGGTCCCTCCAAGGAGCATCGTCGGACGAGGCCCTCACAGTGCCTTCTTCACTCTCGCCCGCGCGAACCGCTTGTGCGTTAAAGGGGGGGGGGGTGCCTGAGCATCACGACTCAGGGCCACTACCGGCTCTCCGGCCCTCACCCTCTGGTCTTGTCCACGGCATCGCGAACTGGCATACCAGCGACGACTGAGACCAGCCCGAGAACCGGGACCAGAGGACGTAGAGCAGAAAGGGGAGCGAAGGGGAGAGGGGAGAAGCACGCGAGGACCTCACCAAGCAACCCCTCGCCAGCCGGGGCACGGACCTAGCCCCTCACCAGGAAGCGTTTCCTGACCCTCAAGATAAGTCACTCTCCGGAAACACTAGTCATCGCAGCACCGTCACCGCATCCAACACAATTCCGTGTTAGCAACGTCATATTCCTTTCTCACCGAACGATAGCTCCTTGAGCGCCAAAGGGGACCTCCTGAGCATCGCGACTCAGGGGCTCTTACCGGACCCCGGGCCGCTCACCTCCTGGCCTTGACCACGGCATCGCGACCTGGCATACCAGTGACGGCTGAAGCCGCCTTGGGACCGGGACCTGTCGGCGCAGAGCACCAGGCCCTCGTGAGGTCTGAAAGGAAGAGACTAAGCTAAGACGGAATAAGCATCTCGCACTGCTTCATGATAAGGATCATATTGACAAACGAAGTTACAAACATCTTACAAACCCCCGCGGGGTACATTCTTGGCTCCTCGCAGGAACAAAAGACGCGAATCCTAAGGAGTCCTACCTACAGGAACCGCCGCGGCGGACGCCATCATCAACAGTGGGCCGTCCGGCACCGACGCCAACCCCATCCAGATCAGGGGTGGCGACGGCCTGACGAGCCCGCCCTGCTCCGAGAGCGGCGCAGGCTAGGGGGCTCGTAGCTGTCGTCGCTCGTCTCCAGAGTCGCGAAGAGCTCGGCAGAGTCGCTGGATCCTCCGGCGCCTCCATCACCTAAGGAGCTGCCAAGGGAGCGGTTGGCAGGCTCCTGTCTCGCAATAGCAGGGTCCGGACCGCCTCTCCCGGGGCAGCACTCCAGCCGGCTACCCTCCGCATCGAAGACCTTGAAGAGCATCATGGAGGCACCGTCGAATTCCAGGTGGATCACGAGGGCGCCCCTCGTCCTGCAAACCCGGGCGATCTCGCCCCAGCCCCGGGTCATGAAGACCTTACCTGGAGCGACGACCTCGACATCCGCATCGGTCGCAGGGGTCTGGCAATCGGTGTGCTGCAGCCAGAGCCTGAAAGGCCCTCTAGGCGGGATCTCGAAGGCGAAGGAAGGAGGAAGGCGAATCCAAGATCGAAGAGGCATGGTGGCGTGGAGCACAAACTCTCGGGAGGAGCCCTCGACGTGAACTTCCGGGGGGACAACGCGCACCGCCGTGACCCGCCGACGACAACGGCGTCGTCGTCCATGGCGCTTAGCGTCGGCTCCTGCAGGGCCCTCAAGGCGGGCGTACAGGGGCAGAGGAAACCCTGGCGGCGGCCGCTCGCACCAAGGCCTCGACACCTCCTGCCGCGCACCCTCATCTCGGCGGCAGAGGACCAACTGCTTCTTTGGCGGAAGTGGGTCGGGGCCCTCTCGGGGGGCCTTCCCCTTCTCTTCCGCGGAGAATCGGTGTATCGGAGCCATGGCGGCAAGGAGGAGCAGTGGCGAAGATGAGGAAGAGAAGAAGTAGCGGTGGAAGATGAACTGGAGTGGCTCGCGCCGCTCCGTACTTATAACCAGAGGAGGCCAACCGTCGGCTCCCACGATCGCAGGTAATCATGACCAGTTTTGCTTGCAGGGACTTGTCAGCTCGTGCAGTTGCCGAGGCAACGTGGGGAAGCGGTGCCGCCCGCGTCCAGTCAACCGCCACGCAGCGCCCAAGGCCGCAGGCTGTTAGGGCCCGCGACGCTTCGCACTTGCCCTTTCGCCTCTCTGCTCGGCCAAGTCCGTGCGCACCGTGGGCCCGGGGGCTACTGTCGGCGTTCTGGGAACGGGGGTCCCCAGACTTGCCTGCCTGCATCCTGCGGCGTGGCTCAAAGAGGGGCCCAGCACGGCCCACCTTCATCAACACAAGCTCAGGACCCTCGCGAGGGGCCAAGCCTCGCGGGGCGGACGACAAGGAGCTTCCTCAGGCACGGCCTCATCAGGTTGGCTCACGAGGAAGCGGAGAGTTCAAGGCAGGGTACCTCGCGAGGTGCCCATGACGCAAGCCATGACGACCAAGGGCGCCAGTCGGGCGCCAGCCCGTGCAGTGTCCTCCTTTCCTCTTTGGTGCAAAGGGAGCAAGTGCAGGCGAGAGCATCAAGCAAAGGCATCCATTTCGGTGCAACAAGACCAAGACCAGTCCAACGGCAGGATGGAGGTCACCGTGGAGCCCAAGCCGGCGTCACCACCAGAGCCTTTGACAGGCGAGGACCAACTTTAGTCAGGATAAGTGTACCCGCTGTTCCCCTTCAAAATGGCCAATTGTTGGCGCCCTTCCCACTCAATATTTGGGAGGATGCCCAGGGCCTTTGCCTATAAATAGGACCAGCCACCCCCAGGGTAGAGGATCAAAAAGAAAGGAGAGGATCGAGAGAAAGGAGAGGATCGAGAGAAAGAAGAGGATCGGGTATCCAGCATACACCTAGGATAGAGAGAGAAACCTGATCGAGAACCAAGTAGCTCCAATCAAGAACAGACCCTCGCAAGGCTGTTCTTCCTTGTATTGTTCATCATCAGCCCAAGAGGCAATCCACCACGCCAGACACTGGAGTAGGGTATTACACCACAAGGGTGGCCTGAACCAGTATAAACCCTGTGTCTCTTGTGTTGATCTTTTCGTAGTTTAGATCCCAGCGATTCGGCGAGGAGCAGGTAGGCAGAGGGTGTAATCTCCCGCACCCTAGAGTTCGAACCTCAAGGGTCTGCCGGAACCCAAAATCCGACAGCATCACCCTCTCCTCTTCGAGGAAAACCAACGCAAGCTCAAGATGTAGCAAAGCACTTATGACCCCTACGCCTGGTTTCCACACATGCCCCGGTTTTCACATAACTGAGCGGGTATTCGGATACACTCCGGACTGTCGGGTCCAGAGGTTGAAGCGAAAAGGTCTGCCAAGACAAATGATTTACAATCCGGCTAGGGACAAAAGGTGTCCTCCAAAGTACAAAGTCACTTAGACTGACTATATTCTTCTTCTATACCATTCAACAGGCTGTCTAGCCTACAGTCCTGTTGGGAATACTTAGCGGCTAATGTTACCTGGTCATATACCAGACTTACAGGGTTATCTTTCCCATCTGACCCTACAGGTCCGACCTCAGCCATATGGTTCGGGTCAGCCTTGGTGTATCGCGTCTTCACCATGGCCCAGGCTTCCCTTGCACCTAGTCGGCAGGGCGATATCTTCCACAATTGGAAGTGCCGCCATGCTCCCTTGAGCATCTCCACAAGCTCCCCCATGCCTCCTGGCAGGGAGGCGGATGGCCACAAGGCCTGGGCAATACCCTGCATCACCTGCCAAACTTGTTCGTGCAGTTGTGAGAGCTCCTACAGAAGATCTCCCGCAGATCCAGGCATCTCCTCTTCGGGATGACTTATCAACTTACCTACAGACATAATTCTGTTAGCATGCTTCTTCGCCAAACTTTATAATAGTTCGTTAGAGTACTTCCTAAATATGCCACGTCGAAGCCTCTTATTCTCCCTCACGGAGTCAGCAAGCTGGGCCCGAACATCCTTTAATTCGACGCCCAGTAGGGTGTTCGGGTCCTAGAGATTATTTTTCTCCTGTATAACCTTCATAAGCACATGCTCGCCAGCCTTCAGCTGTCGTTGAGCATATTGCTCATCCTCCGATACGATCTCCGGATTACCTCCGGGATTGTCTGCAGAATCTATTGTTAGATTGGCATGCATGCCGAATACTAACTAGTATATGTAAATGCATCAAGGCAAGTATTACCAGATGAGGCCTTCTTGGACTCCTCCATTCCAGCGACTGTAGCCATAGCTGGGCTTTGCACTCCTCTAGATCTTTAGACAGCTGAGTATTCTTCTGTATCAGAACCTATGCACATGAGGATCCTTAAATCAGTTGTGCCAACTGTTTCAAGTCTCAGGGGCTACTGATATACATACTTATCAAATTTTCTTACCCGTATATCCTTTACGTACTGGTCCGTGGCTCTGGCGAGGCCACCTTGAGCAGCCCGGATGTACGCGTCCCCTGAGTTGAAGGCATTGAACGCCTCTTCAGAGAAATTAGGGTCGCGTAGTGTGGCCTGTCGGCGCCTATGATTCATGGCGCTCTCCGCTTCGGAGTTTGTAGCAGAAAATCTATCCGCATCCTCTATAGGAGGATCGTCCGTGTTGACCTCCGCCCTTGAGTCCGGCATTGGAGTCCGGCTGGTGGAGGCGTGGCCAGCAGGCTCTCCGGATATAGTTCGGTGAGCGCTTTTTCTGCCAGAAGACAATGGACATTGTTATATTTTAGCGATGATATTTACGTGTCAGGTTTTTAAACATACCTTTGCAACGGCATCTCGGTCCTGATCGCCTTCCTTTTAAGCCAACCAGGCTTGGGTGCCCCTTGTTGACGAGTCACCGCGGGTTCGGCATGGCTCCCAATGGCCTTCCCTGTAACGCAATACATGTGTGGTGGGTAAGGTGCAAAGAGGGAATCCTTCTTGGAAGTTGGGACTCCGGTTTTACTTACACGTGATACAGGAAGTAGGCCAGGATAATCAGCTATGATGGCCACCAACGCACCGTCACAGCTTAACTGATAAAATGTACGGTCGACGAGCTCCACAAATGTGTTCGGATCTTCTTTGAGTCCAGGGTCGAGGGCCCGGTCGGGGTCCTCTGGCTGTTTGAGACGGGCTGTGAACCTCCCTCATAGCTTTTGGCAGTTCCTGCTATGAATTGGCAAGGTAAACATTTGTGCCAAAAATTGTGGGAAAGACTGGAATAAAAGATGGCAGCTCACCCAATGGGGGGTTGTACATGGAGAATCCATCACGTGGCTTGATATGGGTAAACTCCTCTTCTTCTCCTTTGTATAAGTCGGACAATATTTTCGCTAGAGCGGTGGCGGAGTCCGGGCCTTTACGGCCACAGCGGGTGTCGTCGTCTTCTCCATTATAGTGCCACATGGGCTTCCCCCAATATTGAAGTGGCTGCACTCCCCGCATTATACATATGGACATAACCTCAATTATTGTCAGTCCTTATTTGGCCAGTGTCTTAATCATGTTCCTTAGGAAAAGGATCTCTCTGTTATCTTCCTCCTGGGGGCTCCGGGGGCGCCAGCTATGGCGTTTCTTCAATGGGGCATTTACAAACTCGGGAAGGCCCTTCCGAATAGGGTCTGGAAGAGGGACGTCCTCCATGTAGAACCACTCTAAAGGCTAGTCTTCGAATGCCTTCTTCGGGGTACCGGATAGGTATCCGATCTCGGTGATGCGCCATATTTCGGCTCCACCCACTTGATATACCGACCCCTCCTGAGTGCGGGGTACGAGGCAGAATAGCCTCTTCCAAGCTCGAAATGAGCTCCGCAACCCAGAAATAGCTCGCAGAAGGCGACATAGCCTGCGATATGAAGTATGGATGCTGGGGTAAAGTTATGCAGCTAGAGGCCGTAGAACTCCAGGAGCCCATGGAGGAAAGGATGGATAGGAAATCTGAGTCCCCTCAGCAAATATGGGACAAAGCATACTCGCTCCCTCTTGGATGGGTTTGGAGAACTCTCCGCTTGCTCCCCGCCATTATAAGTGGCTAGTCCAGCTCAGACGGGGACCATGTACGCCGGTGGGAGGAACCCTTTGGTCTGCAACTCTACTAGTCAGCTGTGGGGGACAGAACATTTCTCCTAATCGCCTGGCCTAGTGCTACGAGAGCGAGAGGAGGAGCTTCAATGACCGGCCATGGTGGTATGGATTTTTCCGGGCGCGCTCTGATGGATACTCGCTGGAAGGAGATGGTGTGGTTTGGATCTAAGGATCCCCGTCCCTTTAAATAGACGATTTACTCACATGGTCAGGGTGGCAAATGTAAAAATGCCCCGACTTCTCGCATTCGCTCGACACGTGGAGACAACCATTATTAAAACACAGAAGCAGAGGAGTACAACATTAATGGGAAGCCGGACACTACGTGTTACAACAGGTACCCTGGAGAATTTGGAGAAGAACCCGCCTTGCAATGCCGAAGACAATCTGCACGCCGGACTCATCGTCATTGAAGCCTGGTTCAGGGGCTACTGAGGGAGTCCTGGATTAAGGGGTCCTCGGACAGCCGGAATATATACTTTGGCCGGACTGTTGGACTATGAAGATACAAGATTGAAGACTTCCTCCCGTGTCCGGATGGGACTCTCCTTTGCGTGGAAGGCAAGCTTGGCAATTCGGATATGTAGATTTCCTTCTCTGTAACCGACTCTGTGTAACCCTAGCCCCCTCCAGTGTCTATATAAACTGGAGGGTTTAGTCCGTAGGACAATGACAGTCATAATCATAGGCTAGCTTCTAGGGTTTAGCCTCTACGATCTCGTGGTAGATCAACTCTTGTAATACACATATCATCAAGATCAATCAAGCATGAAGTAGGGTATTACCTCCATCGAGAGGGCCCGAACCTGGGTAAAACATCGTGTCCCCTGTCTCCTGTTACCATTAGCCTTACACACATAGTTCGGGACCCCCTACCCGAGATCCGCCGGTTTTGACACCGACACCCCCCATGACCGCCTCATGATTAAGGACTGGCACGGTGTCTGTGCTCGGGTCCATCCCTATAGCGTCGCTAAACCCAAGTAGCTGAGCTCTGGCTCATAGGCTAGTTCCTGTGCACGTCACCTCCCATGGCTCTTGGTGCCCTTGTTCTCGCATGAGCTAATCATGGGTGGATGAGTGAAGGCGCGCGACCTGGTGCCCCCGTGGCCACGGGTGTCGGTGTCAAAACCGGCGGATCTCGGGTAGGGGGTCCTGAACTGTGCGTCTAAGGCTAATGGTAGCAGGAGGCGGGGGACACAATGTTTACCCAGGTTCGGGCCCTCTCTATGGAGGTAATACCGTACTTCCTGCTTGATTGATCTTGATGATATGAGTATTACAAGAGTTGATCTACCACGAGATCGTAGAGGCTAACCCTAGAAGCTAGACTATGATTATGATTGTTCTTGTCCTACGGACTAAACCCTCCGGTTTATATAGACACCGGAGGGGGCTAGGGTTACACAGAGTCAGTTACAAAGAAGGAAATCTACATATCCGAATTGCCAAGCTTGCCTTCCACGCAAAGGAGAGTCCCACCCGGACACGGGACAAAGTGTTCAGTCTTGTATCTTCGTAGTCCAACAGTCCAGCATAAGCATATAGTCCAGCTATCCGAGGACACCCTAATCCAGGACTCCCTCAGTAGCCCCTGAACTAGGCTTCAATGACGATGAGTCCGGCGCGCAGATTGTCTTCGGCATTGCAAGGCGGGTTCCTTCTCTGAATACTCCAAAGAAGATTTTGAACACAAGAATCGTGTCCGGCTTTGCAAAACAAATTCCACATACCACCGTAGAGAGCACAATATTCCACAAGTCTAATCTGCTGACAAATTTTTCATAGCATGACATCATGCCGCGGCCCGGTCATTATTCAAACCGTTTTTCTCAACCTGCTACTGCACATCTTGCGAGGTGGTTTTATGGGCACATCTTGTCTAAGCAGAGATCGTGTCCCCTTATCACGGGATTCTCATCAATACAGGCGTGGGTAACCCAACCGCTCCATTAATCACGGCGCTTGGGGGATAAGCGAGTTTTCAGGGCAAGTGGGGATGCGCAGGATCCCTGCCGCCTTTATAAGAAGATAAGGACCCCCCTTTTTCACCCACGCCTTCTTCTTCCTATGCTCATCCATTCTCTCTCCCTCGAGCTCCAACGCCCAAGCATTCGCCTTCTCTGCCCACAAAGGCCCTCCGAAAATGTCCGGATCTGGAGCAGAAGGCAAGTGGATGGCCTATACCGTCCGGGAGAAGGATATCAAGAAACTTCAGGAGGCCGGGTATCTGGCCAAGAATATCAGCCATCGTCTCCCGACGGTGGGACATATCGTCCCTACTCCGGAACCCCACAAGAGGGTTGTATTCCTCCCTCACTTTGTCCACGGGCTAGGGTTTCCCCTCCACCCATTTGTTCGCGGCATTATGTATTACTATGGGATCGATTTTCATGATCTATCCCCCAATTCTTTCCTCAACATCTCGACATTCATCATCATGTGCGAGGCCTTTCTCCGCATCCCTCCACACTTCGGCTTATGGCTGAAGATTTTTAATGTGAAGCCTAGGGTGGTGAGCGGCGAGCACGCTGAGTGCGGAGGAGCCATGGTGAGTAAGATGCCCAACGTCACATGGCCATCAGGTACCTTCAATGATTCCGTCAAGGGATGGCAACAACAGTGGTTCTATGTCACTGAGCCACGCGGCACAAAATGGGCCGCAACTCCCGAATTCCAATCCGAAGCTCCCTTGCGGCTTACGTCCTGGCCCAAGAAAGGCCCGAACTGGGCGACGATAAGTTATCGGTGCTCCAGACGTGCATCAAGGGTATGGAAGACAAGAATATCAAACTTGTCAACGTAGTCCAAGTGATGTTAGTTCGCCGGATTCTTCCTTGCCAACACAGAGCTTGCAATTTATGGGAATACGACCCGGTCAAGCACCAGACCCTGCTAGGATTCTTCAACTCATCGCACGAGGACATCCGGAAAGTGCTTTTTAAGTCCGGCAAATCGTGGCCGGACTCCGCCGAGGACCGTGTGTATCAATTGTCCCGACCTGCGAGTTCGGTAAGTCTCCGTATGTTGGCAAGTCACATGCTTTATCTGTATAATCCAAGGGAAATGCTCAATGTATTTTTCCACAACTCTCCTAGGGCTGGACGAAGAAGGTAGGGAGGATCTACTGCCCGGCCCCGCTGCCAGAAGAACCAGCCGGCCCACTTCTGACAAAGATGCTGGTCCCGGTGCCTTACAAGGCGCCGAAGAAGAAAACCGAGAAAGAGGTTAAAGAGACTAGGGGTGCCCGTCGGCCGAGAAACTTCGGACAAAGTATCCGAAGACTCCGAGGCCCACTCTTCCTCCAAGGAGGATGAGGAAGAGGAGGAAAGCCAATCCCACCCAGCGAGGGGATGAAAGAAAAGGACGGCCTCCACACACTTGGAGGCTGAGTCGCCTAAGAAGGGAAAAACTCCCCTTCCGGAGGAATCCGCCACTGCTACCGCATCCCGGAGTGGGATCCCAGGGTCCAGCCCCTGGTGAAATCGTGAGTATATAAAATTCGGACATGTTTGCTCATCCAGACTCACTATTGTATGACGTTTAATCATTGACCCACACTTTTTTACAGTCCGTCGAGGTCCCGTGCGGAACAATCCTCATTGGGGGATTTACTGGGCTCAGCTGCTATGGACAGCGGGACACCACCGAAGGCCCCCTCCCAAAACACGTGAACGACACTGAGGCATCATCCCAGAGGGACCCATGCCAAGGAGGGGGTGAAAAGACTGTCAAGGCGGCGCCAGGGGGTCAAACTTTGGTGGCCGGACACACGGGAGAAAAGGCTCCCATGGACACCGATGGCAGGGGCTATCTCGAATTCGGCCCGCAGCCGAACACAATTCCGGAGATTGATACGGCTCCGGAATCAGGCAGGCAGCCTCCCTCGATAGGAGGGGGTGTGCCTGTTCCACCGGCAACCTCTGCCCAACGAGAGGTGCTGGATACATTATCAGCAGCGCTGAAGAGCACCTCCATTGTTGAAGAATACCGTGCCTCATGGGTGCGGTGATTGAGAAGATTCAGTCCGCTGAGAGCGGGCTGAATGAAGCCTGCATCAGCGTTATAACGGGCTTTGAGGTATGTTGTGAGGTTTCAAAGAGTGTTATAGTATAGGTAGTAGCCCTTGATACACTGTTCGGTGTTCGAAAGAAAGAACCGGACAGAGGATCAAATACATGTTCGCAGGAGACTCACCTTGTGGCACCTCTCCCTCTTTTTTTATAAGCAGGCGTCTATAGCGACTGCCGCCTCTCATACTGTGGAAGTCTCCGGACTGAAGCAGAGTCTAGAGCAGGCCGAAGAAGAACTTGGCTAATTGAAAAAGCAGTTGGAGGATAACCAAGGTATGAAAAAAAACCTTGTTCGCGTTCAGCGCGAATGAATAATTGAGTATGATGAAAATATTTTCATGATTTGCTCTAGGGGCGACGGCCGAAGTCGAGGCTCTTAAGAAGGTTGTGGCCGAGGCCGAGAAGAAGGCAGCCGCAGAGCAGGCTCTTCGTGAAAAGCACGAGGCCATGGTTATTGAATCTGAGCAAGAGCTTCAAGAGGCCGTGAGGAAGTGCGAGACCTTGGAGCAGAGTTTAACGGAGAAAGAATCCGAACTCACCAAGGCTCGTCAAGTCGCACGCGATTCCCGGGGGGAAGCCCAAGGCGCCCTGCAGGAAATCCAGGAGGCAAGGAAGATCGCGGCGGGTAAGGCTTTTTCTATGCAAAGCAAATATTTGAAGGGAGAAAATCATGTTACTAAAATTCGGATTCTCCAAGGGTGTTTGCGAAGCAGCCGTGCAGCGTATCTGATGCCGCACAATTCTATCGAGCTGAAGAAAGGAGCACTGCAGAGAAGCTCTTCTGGTCGCAGTATCTGACGCCAGAGTATCCAGTGCCCTTTGACGACCAACTGAAGGAGCTGGTCGAACTTCATAGGGCGGCCGAACTGGCCATGAAGGATTTAATTATCCGGCTATGGCCCACCGAGGCGATTCCCAGCAGCTACTTCGGGCTCATGAAGCGGCTTGTGAGTGGCTGCCCTCGACTTGAAGTCATCAAGCGGTCAGTCTGTATGGAAGGTGCACGAATGGCCTTCGCCCGCACAAAGGTGCACTGGGCGAAGATGGATGCCGAAAAGCTGATGACCGAAGGACCGCCTGCGGGGAAGGACCACCGCAAGCCCGAGTTATATTATGACAGTGTCCTGAAGGGGTCCCGACTTGTAGCGGAGCAATGTGCCAAGGACATTATATTCCCATGAATACATTCATGTTGTCTTATGTAATGTTTGAACAAGGTCATTTAAATGATATAATGCCTATTATTTGGAAATTTTACCTCCTGAGCAGCCGTTTTATATATTAATCCTGAGAGTTGGCCAGTCGTCGGCTTCTGCCCCCACGTAGGATGTACGGGGGTGTTCGGGATGAACTTGAGCACTCTTTACCCCAGTTTTGGGTCCTTGAAGGAGGTGTTCAGCACAACGAACCAGGCAATCGGACTATAAGGCTTTATCACCCTCACTTAGCCATAGGAGTTTGACAAAAGAAAGGTAGGCGCAACCCCTGGTGTTCGGAAGACCGCACTAGGGGCTCTATGAGTGCCTGATCGGAAGGAAAAAGCCAATCCATCGCACGCTGCATTAGTTATCGCATAATGCAGAAGAAATCCTTAAAGATTTGGTAACCTCTCGAACAGCTGACCAGCTCTCGCCGTATCATGACAGTCAGTTTTTGACTTTCTCTACCGAGGCGCTCATCCGGAAGAACTGAGACGCAATCGCAGTAGTTCTCCCTTTACTACCCTAGCCAATATAGCAGAACATAGGGTAGCAAGCACAGGAGCCGGGCAACCCAACTATTGACCCAAGACATGATTCGGAGCCGATGCATATAATGTTGTAAGTTTGGGGTGCCGAACGACCGTGAAGGTGTTCGGACTTTATTGCCATATTACGGGTACAACGAGGCCCACTACAAAAAAAATACACTTCCGTGATGATACGTGTTTGTCACAGTAGGTCGTGTTTTTTGTCATGCATGTACATCCATGACGATTTTATGACAGAATCAAGATAGTCATACCTGTGCTGTCATAGAAGTGTTCCATGACATTACCAAAATTATCATCACGGAAGTGTCCACTTCCATGATGATAAATCGCGCTTCACAGAAGTGCTTTCGTCAAGGGTGACCGACACGTAGCATCCACCGTAATGGAACACCGTTAAGCTATCGGGCCGGGTTTTGGATCCAATAACCCGCTAACAGCCCCGACCAATGGGGATTTTCCACGTGTAAAATCATCATTGGCTGGAGGAAACACGTGTCGGCTCATCGTTGGGACAGATGTCATCCACTCATTGGACAGAAGGCGCCTATGATACGTCGACACGTGGCACGGCCAAACAGTGGCCCATTCCTGTGAAAAGGCCGGCCCGTTTGACTTGGTCAAAAGCCGGTGGGCTGGCCCATGGAAAGCCTGTTAACGGCCTGTTCGCATATAGCCCATTTACAACCCGCTAACCCAAGGCCCGTTACGCCCTATCCGAATTAGGCCAAGTAGCGTCATCTGGGCCATCCAATATGATTCCAGCCTGTTTTCACTTCTGGCCCATGTATGGCCCATGATGTCTTTCGGCCCATATGGGGCCCTTTGTAACTCTTGGCCCATTAATGGCCCGTGGTGAAACTGGCCCATAATGAACAGTGTATCACTTTACACCCATTAACGACCCGTGGTGAAACTGGCCCGTAATGAACAGTGTATCACTTTGTACACATTAACGGCCCGTTATTCCGTTGGGCCGTTTCCAGCCCAAGTTAGCTTTCAGCCTTCCGAGGGCCCATTTATTCTTGGGCTCATTTGCAGCATTCGGTTACTTACAGCCCGTTACTATCATTTTCTGCTTGTGGGCCAAATTTAGCCCGTCGTTACAGTCGGCCCGTTTGTGGACCGTTAATCTGTTGGGCCATTTTGATAGCATCACCAAATACGGCCTATTAACGACCCATTATGGTCAACCCATAAAATGTATCATTTCCATTAAAGGCCCGTCTACAGCCCATTAAAGGCCCGTACAAGACCCATAAATGAGTCGGCCCTTACGAGGCCCATGGATCCTATGAGACGTAGAAGGCCCATGGATCCTACGAGACGTAGAAGGCCCATGGATCTGACGGCCCGTACATGGCCCATGATCGTACGGCCCATGAAGGGCCTTGGTCGGGCGAGTTGGCCCCCGTTTGAACGATATAGCATATTCAAAGAATTATCCTACTCAATACTATCACCTCTAAAAAGCATACACTATACAACAAAGAGATCAAGGCATAGAAAGGTAGAATAATCCTACACTATACAATAAAGAAATTACAGCCGATTATACCCACTGGGCATTATGGTTCGGCACAGGTGATAATAAAGCATACACAAACAACAAATTACATACACTGGGCAAATACGGCTCATACATCATGGATGCGCATCAACTTAACTTCATTTGAACTATAATCTCTTCAGAAAATAGGATTGGTCGGATTCAGATAGCACAAATTTCAGTCTGCAAAATCTCCAATTCCTTCATGGTTACCTCAGTGTCTTGTTTCATTTTTTTGACTCCTGCATCTAATACCTGCATGTACAGTCTCAACTTGTTGATTATACGTGTTGACAATCATGTACATGTTGTCTTGCTACCTCTAGTTGATGCTCGAGAACATCAACACATTGCAATTCAAATCCATAATCATTCGGTAACGGCCATGCCGCACTGCTCGCAGATCTTTGTGTTGATGTCACTTCATCCTGAAATGTTTCTGTAAGTACACATGACTAGGGCAAAAATATAGTTACAATAGTGAAGCGAGCAAGACACAATTTTGTACTACATGGCAAAACAGGACTAACAATAATGTTACACGTCACTTTCAAAAAAAATGTTACATGTCATGAAGCATAAGCAAGTGATATTTTAAAAATGATAAAAAAGATAGTCTCTGCAGCCTGCATACAGAAATCCCTCTTAGCTCACCAGAGGAGCATGATGTTGGGGCCCAATCGAAAACACAGACAAGTTACAAATTTAGACAACACGTTGCGTATAAGTAAGCAAGCAGTTGGCCATTCTATACCTCAATTAATGTCTTAGGGAGCATAATGAACAACAGAGGGTTTCATACAAACATACTACAGTAGGCAAAACTATGCAATCATTAGCGTAGTATAAACTAGATTGTGAGCCTCATGCAATAATGGTTGATTAATAGACTTCAAAGCTTCAGGCACACTTCGGCAGAGTAATTAAATAGTAAGGCCTTTAATTATGTCAATTAATAGTTATACAAGTACCAAAGATCATGCATGATTATTTGGGCATCTCATTAACTGAGGACAAATAAAGCAATTGGAAAGAGCAAATTAACTATGCCCGAAACAAACAAGGAATTGAACTGTTGAGTTGCATACAGTGACTTACCTTAGCAGGTTGAAGAGGCTCAGCGCAGCTCGTACTTCTCTTGCAAGGCTCCTTCCTAACATCTTGTACTTGGAAATCCTCAATCTTATCTTCATTGCACCCCCTCTGCAAGGTGACACAAACTAGTTACTCGTCTCCTTGGAAGATAAATATGCATACTTTCCAGTCTGTGAACACAAAAGGATGAGATTATAACAAAACAACACCACATAATGAAACATGCCGCATCTCTTGCACTTGCACACAATGAAATGAGCATTTACTATGTCTGCACTATGTAAAAACTAGGCATACCTTCGAACTGGATCTCCAGGTACTCTTGGAGAGCCTATTGTAGTGTACAGCCAAACCTTTATGTCACCTATGAGTTAGACAAGGCCCCACTACAGCAACCCTTAGTGTTTAAATCATGGACAAGCTCTGTTAGAGTGTTAGGTCAAGAACAACAAGTAATCAAAGCAAACAGTCCTAGTATGGATGGCTGATGCAAACAAGCAATTGAACAGATGTGTGAGCAAATCTTACATATCAAGAAAAGAAGCAAAGAAGGAGGCTTAAAGACCATCACTTGACTGACTAGATTTAAGGGGCATTTAAACATCATGTGCAACGTATGAACTAACATAAACATTGCATATTCCAGATTCTACAATGGAATGCAGATGTATTAGGTTATGCCATGTATGATGATGCCTAAATGTACAGATAGCAGGCAGGAGTGATTCATCATTGCACGCACAATTGAATTGCAGGTTAAGGGCCAGTTAGATTCCGCCTTTTCAGGGCATATTGTCAAAATAAGCCATAAAAGATGTAAAGAAGTCATTTTTGAGTTATGGGCTTGGGCTTAACTAATTTCGCTTTGGAGGGGGTGTTTCGGGTAGAACCTCACTAAAAATTGAAGGGAAGGGGAATAGTGAAATGACTCTGTTGTCTGCCTATATTACACTCAAAATGCAACTGCTGACGCCCGTGTCACACCTGACCCTCAAGTAAAAACAAACACGCAAGAATTCATTGCCCTGCCCGCTTGCATCTCCTCTCCCCTTTCCCTCTACCTCGATCCCCTACCTGCAACACTAGGGTTCCTCCAGCGAGCCGTCACCACTGGTCCAATCTGGCCTGGTCCTCGATGACGCTATGTCCAGCTAGGCTACATGGCCGGCGGGTAGGGGCAAATCTCCCTGGCTGCTCCTCCCTCTGGTGCCGCCCCTCATTCTCATGGTCTCCAGCAGCTGCTCCACTGTGGTTCGTCCAGTGCACTACTCCGGCAGGCGCTGCACAACTACAGCTGATGCCATACTGCGGCAGAAGGCACCTTATTCCCCCTCCCCTCCTCCTAGGCCATGGCCTTGAGGTGCTGTTGAAGGATGAGCTCATCCAACAAGGTGAGGATCTCCTCTAATTTTTTGCCAAATTTTCATTCTGATCCACTATACGATGAATTGCTATGAGCTGCTTCTGCTGCTGCTATATGATGCATTGCTATGAGCTGCTCCTGCTGCTGCTATATGATGAATTGCTATGAGCTGCTGCTACTGTATGATGAGTTGCTATGAGCTGCTGCTGCTATATGATGAATTGCTATGAGCTGCTGCTGCTGCTATATGATGATTTGCTATAAGCTACTCCTGCTGCTGCTATATGATGAATTGCTATGAGCTGCTCCTACTGCTACTATATGATGAATTGCTATGAGCTGCTCCTGCTGCTGCTATATGATGAATTGCTATGAGCTGCTCCTTCTGCTGCTATATGATGAATTGCTATGAGATTCTACTGGTATATGATGAATTGCAGACTGCTACTGCTGTATGATGAGTTTCTATGAGCTGCTGCTGCTATATGATGCTTTCAGGTGGTGCTGCTATATGATAATAACCAGCCACTTGGACCATCGAATTTCAATAAATAATTGTTCTTCATTTGAATGTGGGTCATGCGTTGTTCGTTTAAATTAGGCAATGGGATCTCTATGGAAAACATTGACCAAAGCAGATTGTGCCAAGTAGATGGTATATTTGTATTTGCATTTTGAGCAAATAGTGATGGTCTGTTTTCCTATGATATTAATTACTGCACTGGGTTCAATTTGTGATGTTTGCAAGTCAAAATAATTTCCATATGGGAAGCAAAATGAAAAAAATATAATGCAATCTAGACTTTCCACTGATCATACCAAAGATAAGCTGAAAACGCAATGAAAAGAACTGGTTGGCTTATTACATGGAGATTATATTCACAGGTACTTATTTTCTTAGGATAACTCGTAATAACTGTCCCTAAGAAACTTGGCTAATAGAACTGGCATACAAATAACATGTCACGATGATTGCAATGGAGGAGTGACGTATCATAGCACACTATATAGGCTCACCACTGCCTCTCCTTTTTTTGCGATGTTCCATGAAATTCCCACATACATCTTGTATGTTTTCATTGTGTTACCCTATATGCAAGTTGACACGGCTAATTTCAGACATCTCTACATGATACTACATTGCATATCCCTTGCGCATATTTAAACCACCAATTAATGATTGTGTGCGTACCAAACTAGCCATGACTCTGTATGCTGGACTAGCAGGCACTCTAAGGGAGCCTAATGTAGTGCACTGGAATTCCTACATGCCACCTACGATTTTGTGTAATGTACTGCCCCTATTCCTAAATAAATCTCTTTGTAGAGATTCCAGTATGGACCACATACAGATGTATATAGATGCATTTTCGAGTGTAGATTCACTCATTTTGCTCCGTATGTAGCCTATAGTGGAATCTCTAGAAAGACTTATATTTAGGAACGGAGGTACGAGGTAGTATCATGTATGACATCTACATATCTAATTTAGCAGCCAGTAGTAGAAATCATTGTCTGCACAAAGGGATTACTGGTCGAAAATCCTAGCAAAGCACGCTGGCAGGCACAAAACAATACAAGAGAGAGAGACGTGCTTACAAGATCATAGCAATGCCTCAGTCCAGGATCTTGGTTGGCCAAGCTATTAGATCCAAAAAACACATCGTCCTTGTAGTTTTTTCCAGCTACATAACAGGTAACAGCGACCAATTAGTATATTTGAAGTACATCGGGCAGGTGATGCTGGACGGGTTTAAAGGTGACAAGTACCTAGGCCATGGCGGGTGATTGGCATCTCTCCAGTTGGTGGGAATCAGGTTAGAAACGTCAAGGGTGATGACACTGCGCTGGCTATCGGGGTCCGGTAAGGAGATCTAGAACCGCCGAGTAGGTTGTTTGTGGAGCGGCTCCGGTAGGGTGGACTACGGTGTGGGCAAAGCGGATCTGTGGCCGTGGACGAGGGCGTAGGTGAAGCTGCTCCGGTGGTTAGGTTAAGGATGGTGTCGACGATGCGGATCTGCGGCCGTGGACGGGGCGTTAGAAGCTTCTCCGGTGGTTGGGTTAAGGATGGTGTCGACGATGCGGATTTGCAGCCGTGGATGGGGCATCCAAAGCTGCTCCGGTGGTCGGGTTATGGGTGGTGTCGAAGATGCGGATCTGCGGCCGTGGACGGGGTGTTAGAAGCTGCTCCGGTAGGTTGGATGAGGGTGCGAGGAAGCGGATCTGAGGCCGTGGACTTGTGAGTTGGCAAAGCAGCCCCGGTAGGGTTGAGAATGGTATAGGCGAAGCTACTCCGGTGGGGTTGACAATGGTGTCGGCGAAGCGGCTCCGGTAGGGTTGAGGAAGGTGTCGGTGAAGCGGCTCTGGTAGGTTTGAGGAAGGTGTCGGCGAAGAGGATCAGAGGTCGTCGATGGGGGCGTCGGTGGGGCGGCTCCGGGGGGTGTGGACGAAGTGTCTCCGGTGGGGAGTACGAATAAGCCGCTGCAGATGCGCGATGGTTGACGAGAGTACCGGCGAAGCAGATCCGGCACCATGGACAAGGCCGGCACTGAATGGGCTGTGGTACAGTGGTGGATGAGCAGTCTACTTGTTTCTAGGGGAGGTGGGAGGGGTAGATGCGGCCACAGAAGCAGATCCGGCGAGGTGGACGCCGCTGGCAGTGAATGGGCTATGGTACGCTGGTGGATGAGCAGACTAGGGTTTTGAGAGCGGAGGGTAGAAAGGGCGATGAAGTACGGACGGCGTGATGTAAGATGCTCTGGTGCTGTGGAGTTAGTCATTTTTGCGGGAGGTGGAGAGGAAACGGGGGTGCCATGTAGTGGGGGGAACCGGAAGTTACCAAAGCAGCCCCGACCTATCATGTAGATGAGGGCGGTATTGTAACTGTTGGTCTCCGTGCACCAAGGACAAAAGGGGGATTTCACATGCTAAAGAGTAAGATGGCGGAAATTTTAGAAGGAGGCGGGAGATTTTGCCGCCCGCGGGATCATTCATATCCAGTTTCAACTAATTTTGGACCGTGCTAGCAGGAAGGTCATGCTAGACTGTGTACACGGGGCATGCATCAGCAGTTAATAACTGGTGTGAAGTCCACCCCAGAAAAAAAGACAATAACTCGGGATGATGCACCAATAACTTGGACGTTCACACGGGCGTGACCAATCCTACAAGTGTAGTGGCGCGTTCACATAAAAAGGGATCAAACGCTCTGCCTATGTATTTCTCGTGTAAATAGATAATTTAGTGCCATTGGTTATTTACTTTAAACATAATGCATTGACATGTTAATGTAGAGGCGCACAAAAAGAAATGGATATTGTAGTCAACTACTTAAAAGTGTTACCTCGTATGATTACATAGCCTCCATTTTATAAATTATGTACGCATTGAATTCATATATGAATATTACATATATTACTTCAAAATAGAAACTTAAATCATCCAAGACTAATGAATTTGAATGCAAGAGTAACAATGGTGCATGTACATGATAGCTACATTGGTTGTTTGAAGAAACATCACTGTAACTTTGGCATGCACAACTGAAAAGGTTTATTTAAATAGAAAAAATGTGATATGTGAGTGTCCAATCTTTATAGCGTTGAATCGATATTGTACCTTTGGCCATGATACGAAGTAGATATTGACTTATGTTCAAGCGATGCACGTCCACGATCGCTAGATAGTGATACGTGAATGAATTGGGCAATCTCTCTCACACGCATACATATCTCATTTCCATGTGGGCATCGGAATCACACACGCGCACTTCGTGTATTTCTCTCCCTCCATTAGGGTTAAATTCGTCTTTCTACCCCATCCTACAAGTCTCTCACACAGAAACACACACGCTCTCTATGCCTAACACACCCACCCCTTTAATTCCGCACAGCCACTAATGTCTCAAAGTATAATAATGTCTCTGACACATATGCTATCTACCTATCCCTTAATATAGCTAGATATGGGTCACACAAACTCATTCTCCCTACTAGCAAGATGCCCATGCGTTGCACGGAACATGAAGATGCATTTGTATGAGAAGTTTATCTTGTGGGAGAAAAGGATGAACGCGGGAATGCCTTATTTGCAAATGCGGAGAGGGGTGTGGGTATCTTTTTGCAAAATTGCCATAGTTTCCTTCCTGTTCGTCGGATATAAATCGGATGGACTATATTGCAGGATGGCAGGAACACCATCATCACCAACTCTATTTTTTATAAGAGTAGAGATATGTGAGTGTCACTGCCCCCCCCCACACACCCACACACCCACAGTTCCCAACACCTAAGGAGTAGGGTGACACCTCGATCTTGATACTAATCTATCAACTGGCTTCTCTCTCAAACATACACACACACACTACTCGGCACCGAAGGAGTAGGGTGGCACATCGATCTTGATAATAATCTATCTACTCCTCTTTCAAACACACACACACACACTCACTCACTAGTTGTGCCTTGGTTTCTCTCTCAAACATTGTGTCTCGGTGCCTCGCTCGGTAGCCCCCCTCGATATGTAGACTTCTCGCGTGCGCATAGCTATAGTGACGATGACGCTGAACCCAGTGTGGCTTGTTTTTACTGGCCTCATGTGATAGTTTTCACCCTGTTTTTTGTTAATTAACAAGGCAACCTTTTCTTTGTTACTACTAGTGAATCTGAAATCATTCGGGGCAGACATAAAATATATCACTTCAACCCAATTATCACAGCAATTATTTAAAAAGAAATTAGCTAGCTGCCCGTGCGTTGCACGGAACATGAAGATGCATTTGTATGAGTAGTTTATCTTGTGAGAGAAAAGGCTAAACGAGGGAAGACCTTATTTGCAAACGTGGAGAGACGTGTGGGTATATTTTTGCAAAATTGCCATAGTTTCTTTCCTATCTGTTAGATACCGACAACCTATATTGCAGGATGGCACGCACACCATCATCACCAACTCTGTTTTCTACTCCCTCCGTCCGAAAATACTTGTCATCAAAATGGATAAAAAGAGATGTATCTAAAACTAAAATACGTCTAGATACATTTCCTTTTATCCATTTTGATGACAAGTATTTCCGGACGGAGGGAGTATTTGTCTTTTTAGAGATTTCAACAAGTGACTATGACCGGACCTTACCAACATACTCAAAAAAGTAGTCCATAATTTTGATGTTACCCTATTTTCTTGGCGGTGTAGTGCCATCTGGATACCTCATAAATAAATCAAGGACAAATCAGACCCCTTCCTGAAAAGACATACAGAGCAAAATGAGTGAATCTACACTCTAAAATATGTCTACATACACATCCGTATGTGGTAGTCCATTTGAAATCTGAAAACGAGAAATATTTAGGAACGAATGGAGTATATATAAGATTAGACATGGAGATATATCTCCAGCATGGTCTACAACAAAAATGTGCTGGGCTGGTTAGCGCCGGATGCTCGCAACGCGATGACATGAGTTCGAGTTCTGTCTTTTAACTTTAGATTTTTATATTATATATTACTCTACTTATTTAATATATACTTCTTTCGCTACTGTACTGACAATGGAACCCACAGAGTACTTAGAATACAAGATTAAGGATGGACTTGTTTCTTTTTAACTTTCTGTACGAAGCTGTAGCCACCCTGCAAGTCACGTGTATACTGTACATGCAATTAACTTTTTATAGAGGGACAATCATACAGGCAATTAACTCAAATGGATTGGATGTCACTATTATTTCCAGCATAAAGAGCATCTCCAACGGCAGCCGGCAAATTTCCTCCCGCTTCCTTCTGTGGAGGATGACATCAAACGCCAGCGGCATACATTTTTACAACTCTAACCAACCAGATGAAATTCGTGCAAACACAGACTGATTTCATATAAGCATGAAGGATTTCGTATAAAAAAAGCCGGATCTTCATATAAAGATGATGGATTTCATTACATTTACATGAACTAAGAGGTGCCAATCCGGCTCTCTTGTATAATTAATACTCCCTCCATCCGGAAATACTTGTCCTAGAAATGGATGTATCTAGACTTATTGTAGTTCTAAATGGCCGCCCGCGGATCCCTTTGTGTTCCTCATGTCCATCAGACACTTGCGGGGTCGACGAAGGTCCTCGGAAGAGTTGAAGCAGCAAAGAAACAATCTGAATCCGCGGTCGTCGCCTCGGCGGTGGCCTTCATGGGTCCCAAGTGGCGGCGACCTCCCGTGTTCTACTTCTCCTCGATGATGGCGGCGGACACGGAAAAGCTGGCCACCGACTCGTCGCTCTCCACGCACCCGAATTCTGTCTCTGCCTGCATGGCGCTGACGCAGGCATGGGAGGCGCGCCCACAGACACGAGAGGCGCGGCCACTACAGACACTGGTGGCGCGGTACGACGTGGCAGCGACGGCGCCCGTACCGACGTGCTCGCCGCCGTGCCGGCGTGGAGCAACTCACCGCTCCTCATTGAGCTGAACTGGAGCGGCGAGTTGCTGAACCACGCGCCTGCTTGGGGCGGCAACTGGCTCCGTCGGGCCAAGCGAGGTTGATGAATCACCGAGCGGCATCGCCCGTATCCGGAGGGCTCGGTGGGCCACCCAGCCGGGTAATATGCCGGAGAACGGCTCATCGGAAGCCATCGGAAGCCATCGGAAGAGTGGAGAAAATGGTGAAGGAGGAGATGGGGGAGCGGCGGAGGGGTGCGATTCTTGCCCGCTGTCTGTCTGGCCTCGTGTAAATAGAGGGCGGACGGTAGGAGCTTGGCCGGCGTCTGGCCTCGTTTAAACTAAGGGCGGACAGAAGGAGCTCATGAACGGACGTGTGGCCGGAGTAGGATTCTCGGTTTGCATGCGGTTTTAACGGAGGGGTTTAATGGAGGCGCCGAGCGTGCAGCGGGCGGTGCAGTACTATTCGATTTGACAGCAGTAATGAGCCATCAAATCACAAAGGCCCTCGCCTCTCGTGAAACCGACCGAGCTAGACTGCCCCGCCCTCTAGCCTTTAAAAAAATGTATATACTCCACTTTTGTATAGTAGTAGTATCGATGGATTGCGCCATGGGGCAAAACTTGAAATTAAAAAAAGGTGGTACATATAGAGAGCGCTCGTCGCCAAATTATGCATATAGTACTATTAAAAAGGCTTGTCACAATAATGGTGTCCAACACAAGTGCACAACCCACATCTCAAATAAAACTAAGCACCCTGGAATTCTTTGACAAAACTAAGCACCCGGAAATTCTTTGACAACTAAACTGCTGGCTATATGATGTTGGCCATATATATTGTACGTATATAATGTGAAGAAATGAGTGGTATTACTATACCAACTAAAAGATGAAATGTAAGAAATACTACTATGTACGTACTAAAGAGTTAAAGTAACGAGAAGAAACATAACATAGTTCTGCTGGGGGCTCAGCACAACACACCCCTCAAATTAAAATAAGCACACCCGAAATTAAACTTTGCAACTATTCCGGTAGACACTACATTAGAACCACCATGAGCAACGACACTGCCACCTTACTCAGAGTCCTTGTCCACGTCCTCGACTTCGTCCTTGTCCCTCTTCCTCTTGTGGTAGCCATCCACTGCAGGGTAGTGGATGTGGTCTATATCTAGTACATTCCGCTGCCATGCATAACGATGAAACGTGTATGGAGGTTTCTCCAGTTTACTGTACGAAGGGTGAACCATGGCTCCTGCCAGGGTCAGCATTGAAGGCTAACGAGAGGACACCAGCCGATTCTTTTGGAGTTTGAAGGTGTTGCTTACAATGAGGCCTATCCGACCCAGGACTTCTTTGTCGTTACCAAAGTCTACAGTAACGAATTTGACTAGGTTGCTCTCAAGTAAGTCCTTAAAATCCTGGCACTCAATGTCGGGATGGCATATGTGGTAGACCAAGCATAAGTCATGTACGCAAACCTGGATCATGGCGGGCTTCTTCCTCTCTTCGTCCTTTAGATCATTCTCTCGTCCTAGGACTGTGGTGTACTCAACATCTAGCCCAGCGACCCACTCATCATCTGAGTCTTCGAACATGCATCTGAAGTGACAAAGGCATCCTTTCACTGTCGCGGAAGAACGGGTGTAGATGACGTCGAACTCATCGTTGGTGATGGTTCTAACCTTGTACTCACGGCCGATCATGGAGATTTGGGACGCCATGGATTTGGGAGAAGGGTTAGGATTAGTGGAACTACCATAATGTGAATGGACGGGACGACTAGGAGCGAACTGCCGTAGTATTAAAGGACATGCGGGGACGAGTAGGAGCGAACTACCAGCGTGCGAAGAGTAGGGTAGTGGCTTTCTATTCTCCCATGATAGGGGATTCTGAGAGCCCTTGGATCTGAGATCGAACGGTTGCATGGCGTGATTCTAGACCTATGGGCGAATACCCTATCCTGGAGGGTTGTTCTGCAATTTTTAGCAACTTAGCATGCGACCGTTTGATCTCAGATCCAAGGGCTGCCAGCAGCCCGTATCATGGTCGCGCCTACCACGACTATCGCGTCGCACGTGCGGTCGCGCCCTTGGAGATTTAACACGGTGCATTAGGCTATCTAATGTTGGCATGTCATACATAGTCATCACTTAGGCGCTCATAATACAACAAGGTTGGCTATAAGGTTGGTATAAGTGTATTTTTTTACTTCTCTCTATCTCTTTCTTCGTACTCCCTCCGTCCCATAATATAAGAACGTTTTTGACACTAGTGTAGTGCCAAAAATGTTCTTATATTATGGGACACAGGGAGTACTAGTATTTATTGCATTTTCCAAGGAGTGACCTCTTCCAATGAAATGGTGTTGCTAAGTTTGCTTCATTTAATTAGCTATAGATGCAAAATTGTCTTTTCACCTAGGTACACGCTCTTAGCACTGTTTCTTCCTTGGGTCACCAAAATAGTCTCTCTCTTCTTGATTAACTTGCCACATCAGACTTTATGCCTATGTGGCAAGCTTAGCACCTGTAGGAGCAAGTAAGTACAATAGTGCGCTTTACATGGCATTTTTGCATATGTGGAGGAAAGAGAGGCAAGGAAAAAGTGGAGAAGTGGGCTCTCATGCAAGAACCAGCCTCTACTACATGGTGGAGCATTGGGAGAGGCACCTGTATGGAGGTGGTCAGGAATCGGGAGACTCACACTGGTCGTAGCACCGCAGTTAAAATGATAATGGCAAGTCAAATCACGTGGCCCCACCTGTCTAGCAGTAACTCGCTGTCAAATCACATAGCCCTACGTTTGCAGCAGCCAACTCCCTCGTCTTCTCGCGTCTCTGTCGAACCGACTAGGCGGAACTGCCCCGCCGCCTACCGCACAGGAAAAGCCCGCGCAGTATACTCCCTCCGTCTAGGTGACCAACGTGGAGAGGAAAACGAGAGAACTTAATGTTTAGTATTTGCTAAGGCTGGTTGTAATGGTACTAGCCTTAACAATTTTGATGAGGTGTCATAGAATTAAATGAAGAAACAGAGAGAGTTTGGTACTATGTGTCATACATGGCAATAAATAAAGTACTACATGATACTAATATATGATACATGGCGCAGGAGTACTAAGTATTATTAATACATTTTGCTAGAACTCATCTAGATGAGATATAATTTGGTCTCATTCATCTTTTATAGCCATTGGATGTGATGCTACAAGATGCGTGTGTGCTGGCGTGGGTTGTATTTGTTCTTGTGCAACGAACTGACCATTGCATGTCATGTTTGATAGTCTCAAGTCATTAAAAGCATACAAGCCCCACATCTCTTATTGGTTGATTCCTCTATTTATGTCAAAAAATAAGAAACAACATGAGAGTTAATGCACCACGCCTATGTGTTTACTATTTGGTTTTCGTAAGATGACTTAATACTCACCTAGATGGAGGGAGTATTCGATTTGACAGCGGGCGGCGCAGTTCCCGATACGGCTTTAATGCAGATGAGGGAGGGAGTAGCGGTTCCCGATATGTTGAACGACCAATGCATCCTCCTTCAATTAATGCATGAGGGAAGTAATGGGAGGAGGTCCGGGAAAAGAGGCTGCACGATGTGAATGCAGTGCAGTTTGCCCTCATTGCCCTCATATAAAGGCGCCCCTCCATTCCAATGCATCTACCACATTGTACACACCTAAGCATTTGCCTAAGCACCTACACTAAGCGCAAAATAGCTCACTCCAGACCCATGGTGGCGATGCGCGTGAGCGGCCACTGGCTGCGCCAGATGGTCCATGATGCCGGCCTGCGGCATGGCGCCGAGGATCGTCTCCAGATGGTGTTGGAGACCGGCTGGTGGATGGCCGCCGTCGAAGCCAACTACGAGTCTCAGTTGGACCAGATGATCGTTGCCACCAGCAACAAGTTCACTGTCGGTGTCAAAACCGGCGGATCTCGGGTAGGGGGTCCCGAACTGTGCGTCTAGGCGGATGGTAACAGGAGACAAGGGACACGATGTTTTACCCAGGTTCGGGCCCTCTTGATGGAGGTAAAACCCTACGTCCTGCTTGATTGATATTGATATTGTGGATGTTTACAAGAGTGGATCTACCACGAGATCAAGGAGGCTAAACCCTAGAAGCTAGCCTATGGTATGATTGTAAGGGTTGATGTTGTGTCCTACGGACTAGAGCCATCCGATTTATATAGACATCGGAGAGGGCTAGGGTTACACAGAGTCGGTTACAATGGTAGGAGATCTACATATCCGTATCGCCAAGCTTGCCTTCCACGCCAAGGAAAGTCCCATCCGGACATGGGACGAAGTCTTCAATCTTGTATCTTCATAGTCTTGGAGTCCGGTCGATGATGATAGTCCGGCCGATGATAGTTCGGCTGATGATGGTAGTCCGGCTATCCGGACACCCCCTAATCCAGGACTCCCTCAGTAGCCCCTAAACCAGGCTTCAATGATGATAAGTCCGGCGCGTATATTGCTTGGCATTGCAAGGCGGGTTCCTCCTCCGAATGATAGAAGATTGTGAACACCAGGATAGTGTCCGGCTCTGCAAAATAAATTCCACATTCCACCTTAGAGAGAATAATATATACACAAGTTCAATCTGCTGACGATTTTTGCGGCATGACGTCACACCACTACCAAGCCATTACTTGAATCGTTTTTTACTCTACCGCCTCAGCGCATTTAGCGAAGCGGTTTCTTTGGCACCTCTTGTCGAAGCAGAGATCGTGTTCCCCCTTAATCCAGGATTCTCATCAATACGGACGTGGGTAACCCAACCGCGCCATTGATGGTGACGCTTGGGGGATAAGCGAGTTTTACCAGGCCGGTTGGGGACGCGTAGCCTTCGCCCGCCCATATAAGGGATAAGGATTCACCTTTTCACCCACGCCTTCTTCCTCCTTTGCTTATCCATCTCTGCACACTCGAGCTCCAGCGCCCAAGCCCGCACATCTCGTCTCAACCTTCCCCAGTCATGTACGGAGCGGGAGGCAAGTGGATGACCTCCTCCGTCACGGAGGAGCACATCGAAAGACTGCGTAGCACCGGCTACCTGTCCGGCGACATCGCGCACCGGCTGCCCAACGAGGGGCAGCTCATCCCCACCCGCAGGCCCCATGAGAGGGTCGTTTTTCTTCCCCACTTCCTTCGCGGACTGGGTTTTCCACTTCACCCCTTTGTCCGGGGGCTCATGTTCTACTACGGCCTGGATTTCCATGATCTGGCGCCGAACTTCATCCTCAACATCTCGGCGTTTATCGTCGTGTGCGAGGCCTTCCTCTGCATCCAGCCCCACTTCGGCTTGTGGCTCAAGACCTTCAATGTCAAGCCGAAGGTAGTGAAGGGCACTCAAGCGGAGTGCGGAGGCGCCATGTTGGGCAAGATGCCCAATGTCCTTTGGTTCAAAGGGGCCTTCGTGGAATCCGTCAAGGGGTGGCAATCGGGGTGGTTCTATATCACCGAGCCGCGCGACCCTAAGTGGGCGGCGGCCCCCGAGTTCAGATCTGGTATCCCCATGCAGCTCACCTCCTGGAAAGAGAAGGGCTTGCTGTGGGGTAGTTCGGAGGAGCTGACGGGACTCCAAGCCTGCATCTAGAAGCTGGTGAAGAAGCTCAGGCTGGTTAACGTGGTCCAAGTCATGCTCGTCCACCGGATTCTCCCATGCCAAGAGCGGGCATTTAATCTGTGGGAGTTCAATCCGGAACAGCACCAGGCGCTGAGCGGGCTCTTCGACACGATGTACGAAGGCGCCTGGAGGGTGCTGTTTAAGGGCGCCGAAGCCCCCGCATCCGCGACTGAAGATCGCGGATTTCGCTCGCAGTGCCAAGCCGACGAGGTAAGTGATTCTACCCCTTTACGGGACACTTGCTTTTCATAGTTTGACTCTATGCGGGTTTTAATTTCCCCTTTTCCTTTGACAGGACTAGATGAGGAAGGCAGAGCAGATTATCTGCCCGGCTCCTATGCCAGAAAACCCAGTAGATGCCCATCTAGCGAGACTGTTGGTTCCAGCACCGCACGTGGTGCCGGAGAAGAAGGCCAAGAAGGAGGCCACGAGTGCTCGAAAGAGTTCCCGTTTTCAGGTGTCCGGCGACTCCGGGGCGGACTCCTCCCCCGAAAACGAGGAGGAGAAAGAGGACTCTCTCCCAGAGGAGGGAGAGAGGAAGAGGAAGGCTTCCCCAACAGGGGAGGCCGAAGGGTCCAAGAGGGGAAGGGCTATTCCCCCGGACAGCTCCGCCAACATCAACGTTGGCGAGGAAGAATGGCCTTCAAGGGCCAGGCCTCCGGCGAGATCGTAAGTATCCGGATTCCTGAATGAGTTATGATTTCTATTTCTGTGTCACATAGTGTCATTCTGATGCCGCATGCTGCCTGTAGTCCGGCCAATGATGATCTCCCCGCTTCATCAAGCGGGTCGTTGGCTCCGTCGGATGTAGACTCCATCCCGACCGCCTCTACCCCTCGCGAGCCCGAGGACGCCGAGG
Organism: Triticum aestivum; assembly: GCF_018294505.1. Classification (NCBI taxonomy): domain Eukaryota; kingdom Viridiplantae; phylum Streptophyta; class Magnoliopsida; order Poales; family Poaceae; genus Triticum; species Triticum aestivum. The sequence goes on along the minus strand of NC_057807.1, from coordinate 473,862,205 downwards.
TGGGATCCCAAGAAGGGACCCATCAGGGGGAGGCTCCGGAGGCACCACAAGGCGGCCTCCCGGACTCTGCGCCGGACTCCATATCAGAACCCGCAGTGGTTTCTGAGTCCGGCGGGCGGCCCCTTCGCAAGAAGGGCAAGACCGTGACGCTGGCAGCTTCCGTCCAACCGGAGGTGCCGAACAATTTGTTGGAGGCGCTCCAAAGTGCTTCCATCGAGGAAGAACACCGCACTATTATGAGTGCAGTGATTCAGAAGGTAGAGCTCGCCAAGAGCGGGCTGACCGAAGCCTGCAGTAGCCTTCTATCAGGCTTTGAGGTAAGAAGTTAAAAATATGCAATGTAATACCGCATAGACAGTAGCCCCTGATGCTCAGTTCGGTGTTCGGAAAGAAAAGCCGGACTGAGGATCTGAAAAAAAGAAGATATACGCAGGGTTGCTAAAAAATTATGTCAATATGGGTTGCAGGCTGCTGCTGACCTCTGCCACACTGACTGCGGAGGTCGGTGCTTTGAAGCAGGAGCTCGAGCGGTCCGAGCAAGAGCTCGGCCGCGCCAAGAAGCAGCTCCAGGACAAAGAAGGTGAGTAACACCACTTTGAACTTGTACCTTACAGAAAAGGATTTAGGTTGCAACAAAAAATAACAAGGATAACATGGGTACTGCAGGGGCCACGAACGAGGTGGCAACCCTGAAGGAAGCCGTGTCCGCGGCCAAACGCAGTGCGGTCGCGGAACGGACAGAGCGAGAAAAGCAGGAGGCACAGGTGGCGGTGGTTCGGCAAGAGCTCCAGGCTCTCATGGAAAAGCATGAGAGTTTGGAGCGCGACTCAAAGACTCGAGAGTCCGAGCTTGCCTCGGCTCTCGAAAGTGCCAAAGCTGCCAAGGCCGAAGCCCATAAGGCCCTTCAGGAGGTGGGAGATGTGAAGAAAATAGCGGCGGGTAAGGCATTTTTCATGCAAAGCAAGCATGTTAATGTAAACTACCTGACACTTACCCGGATTCGGAGCTCTCCAGGGGCGTTTGCAGATTTGCCTCGCAGTGCATCCGATGCCGCCGCATTCTATCGTGGTGAGGAGGGAAGCTCGACGGAGAAGGTCTTCTGGTCTCAGTATGCTGAGGCCGGCCATCCGGTGCCCCCTAGCGACCAGCTGAAGCAACTGGTCGAACTCCACAAGGTAGCTGAGGAGGCCATGAAGGGCCTCATAGTCCAGCTGTGGCCTGGAGAGGCCATGCCTGGAAGCTACTTCGGCCTCGTGCGGCGGCTGGTGGACGCGTGCCCCTGGGTGGAGGTCATCAAGCGCTCCGCCTATATTGAAGGTGCTCGTCGGGCCCTTGCCCGCGCAAAGGTGCATTGGGGCAAGTTGGATGCGGAGAAGCTAATCACTGACGCGCCACCAACGGGAAAGGAATATCGCACGCCCGAAATGTACTATAAGACTGTCCTGAAGGGTGCCCGTAAGATTGCGGATGAGTGCCCCCGAGATGTAATTATTGAGTAAACTCGCTATGTAGTATCCTGTGCGCTGAAAACTTTGTTCATATGCGCTAAGCAACGCTTGTTGAATTTAAAATATTACCTTCTGTGCGGCCATTTGTTAAATCTGAGAGATGGCAAGTCGTCGGCTTCAGCCCCCATGCCGCGAGTGCTGGGGTGTTCGGGATAAACTTGAGCACTCTTGTTCCCATTGTTGGGTCCATCTAGGGAGGCGCTCAACACAACGAACAAGGCAACCGGACTTATAATGCTTGAACACTCTCACTTAGCCATAGAATTCTATAGTTTTAAATTTCGGCGAAGCCCCTAGTATTCGGAAGACCGAATTCGGGGCACTATCCACGCCTTTCGTCGGACATTATCCGGAACTTCGCTCGAAGCGGCGTAGGTCTTTAAGGACCCGAAAAAACCTCTCGAACAGCGACCAGTCTCTCGCCTTATCATGACGGTCAGTTTTAGCTTTCTCCAATGAGGCGTTAACCCGGCTCAACCGGGGCGCAATCGCAGTGGTTCTCCCAGTGCTACCTTAGCCGATAGAACGGAAACGTAAGGTGAAAAACATGGGAGCCGGGTAAACCCAACTATTGACCCAAGACATGATTCGGAGCCGATTCATATAATGCTATAAGTTCGGGGTGCTGCACTTGTGAAAGTGTTCGGACTTTATCACACCATAATGCGGGGAACATAAGCCCCTGGTGTATTCGGCCATACCAAAATATACGGATGCAACATGTCGTAAATGAACATATATATATAGAAAGTAATGCAATTATGGGCAAAAATGCTGCATTTTATTCAAGAAGGTCTGCTATGAGTGCGAAATGATACAAATAGTGCGGAAAGCAAGGGATTGGACGAATTAAAGGCGTCTCCCTCCAGGGGTAGGCTGCGGAATGGTGTATTTAACAAATTTAATGCTCGTAATGGAGACCACCTGAGTGTTCGTCGCAGCCTTTGTCTCTCCTTGGATGTTGTATCATGAGTTCGGCAGGTTCACCGCCGGACGGAGTCCTGTAAAAAAAGGAGAAAAATAAAAGATAAAAAGAGCGACACACTTGGGAGCCCCTGGTGTGGTCGAACCGCACTCTGGGTTTGTTGTGGTCGTGCCCCTTCCCCTAGACCCATGGTATCTCCAGGGCGTAATTATGTACGTGAAGAGTTTGTCTTGCAATTGTGCGAGGGCTGGGGTTGGGGCCGCATTGCTACGCGTGCTCGGAACGTGCCAGGTGGTCTTGGTTGATGTTTCTCCGGGCACGTTTGGCCGTGTCCGGTCGTTTGACGACCGGACTCAAAAATTGCCTTAAAAGACTGCTCTGTACTTCTGCCGCAAGAGCCGCTGTATGTTCCTCCGTTCGGAGGGAGCGTTCCGTGTTTCCATTGACCATGATGACTCCATGAGGGCCTGGCATCTTGAGCTTAAGGTATGCATAATGCGGCACCGCGTTGAATTTTGCGAACGCGGTTCGTCCGAGCAGAGCGTGATAGCCACTGTGGAACGAGACTATGTCGAAGATTAACTCCTCGCTTTGGAAATTATCCGGGGATCCGAAGACCACTTCCAGTGTAACTGAGCCTATACAACTGGCCTCGACACCTGGTATGACGCCTTTGAGGGTTGTCTTTGTAGGTTTAATCCTTGAAGGGTCTATGCCCATCTTGCGCACTGTATCCTGATAAAGCAGGTTCAGGCTACTACCGCCGTCCATCAGGACTCTCGTGAGGTGAAATCCATCAATGATTGGGTCTAAAACCAATGCGGCGAATCCGCCAGGGCGGATACTGGTCGGATGGTCTCTTCGATCAAAAGTGATCGGGCAAGAGGACCATGGGTTGAATTTTGGGGCGACTGGCTCCATCGCGTATACGTCCCTTAGTGCACGCTTCCGCTCCCTCTTGGGTATATGTGTTGCGTAGATCATGTTTACCGTCCGAACTTGAGGGGGGAATCCCTTTTGTCCTCTGTTGTTCGGCGGCCGGGTCTCTTCCTCGTCATCGCTGTGTAGCCCCTTGTCATTGTTTTCGGCGATTAATTTGCCTGCCTGCTTGAATACCCAACAATCTATGTTGGTGTGGTTAGATGGCTTTTCGGGGGTTCCATGTATTTGATAGGAGCGGTCGAGTATTTGGTCCAAATTGGATGGGCCAGGAGTGGTTCTTTTGAATGGCTTCTTCCGTTGACCGGGTTTGGAGCCTCGGAATCCGGCGTTGACTGCCATATTCTCATTGCTGTCGCCATTAATGCGGCGTTTGTTTTTGTTTTGACGTGACCTGCCATTGCGGTCCTTGGTATCCGGACTGCCAGCATTTTTGCTGAGGTTGTTGCTGCGAGCTAGCCAGCTATCCTCTCCCACACAGAAGCGGGTCATGAGTGATGTGGGGGCTGCCATGGATTTCGGCTTTTCCTGTCCTAGGTGCCGGGCCAGCCACTCATCGCGGATGTTATGTTTGAAGGCAGCGAGGGCCTTTGCATCCGAACAGTCGACGATTTGATTTTTCTTTGTTAAGAACCATGTCCAAAAATGCCTGGCCGATTCGTCTGGCTGCTGGATTATGTGGCTTAGGTCATCTGCGTCCGGTGGTCGCACATACGTGCCCTGGAAGTTGTCAAGGAATGCGGCTTCCAGGTCTTCCCAGCATCCAATTGACTCTGCGGGCAGGCTGTTAAGCCAATGCCGAGCTGGTCCTTTAAGCTTGAGCGGGAGATATTTGATGGCGTGAAGATCGTCGCCGTGGGCCATATGTATATGGAGGAGATAATCCTCAATCCAAACCGCGGGGTCTGTTGTGCCATCGTAGGATTCGATATTAATGGGTTTAAACCCTTCAGGGATTTGATGATCCATGACTTCGTCAGTGAAGCATAGTGGGTGTGCGGCGCCTCTGTATTGAGCAATATCGCGGCGTAGCTCGAGAGAGCGTTGTCTGCTGTGTTCGGCCCGGCCGGAGTAGTTGTATCCGGCGCGACGGTATTCGTCGTGGGTCTTGGGGCGCCCACGTGATGCATAGATAGATCTGGATTGTCTTGCCTTGTCCTCCAATATGTCCCGCAAGTCCGGCGCGTTCCCTCGTGGCTTCGCGCTTTTTGAGCGGTGCCGGGGTACGGTTTTGGTGGAGGGCTTACATGCCTCTCTGTCTCGGCCACGAGGTGGTCGGTCTGCGTATTGTGCGCTGGTGAAGCCGGTTTGTATGCTTCCTCCTCTAGTCGAGGGAGCAACTTGCATTTTGGGTAGCTTTTGGAGGGGCGTTCGAGTTCATACTCTTCGGCCGCGAGGACCTCGGTCCATCTGTCGGCCAGCAGGTCTTGATCAGCTTGAAGCTGTTGCTGCTTTTTCTTTAGACTATTTGCTGTGGCCATTAGCCTGCGTCTGAAACGCTCTTGTTCGACGGGATCCTCAGGAACGACGAATTCGTCGTCGTCGAGGCTTGCCTCGTCTCCGGAGGGAGGTATGCAATTATCATCCTCGACCTCTTCATCTGCCGTCCTCTCGTGAGGGCTTGCTTCTGCCTCCTCCTGCGCTGAATCTTGCTGGAGGGGGTTATCTTCGGCACTTTCTGGGGTGTTATTATCTCCTGTGCCGGAATCTCCATTCTTGCTGTGGCGAGATTTAGAGCGGCGCCGCTGACGTCGGCGCTTGGGCTGTTTCTTTAAGGAATCTGCCTTCGCTGCTTCTTCGTCGTCCCCATCTTTTGGGGTGTCCACCATGTATATGTCGTATGACGAGGTGGTTTTCCAGTGTCCTGTAGGCGCTGGCTCTTGATAGTCTCCTGCATCGTCATCCATACCGTCGATGTCTTCGGAGTCGTAGTCGAGTACGTCGGTTAGATCGTCGATGGTGGCTATATAGTGGGTGGTGGGTGGGATCCGAATTTCTTCGTCGTCTGCGTCCCAACCATCCTGGCCGTAGTTCTGCCAGGGCTCTTCGGATAGCGAGAGATGCTTCAGCGAGTTTAAGATATCGCCGAAGGGTGAGTGCTGAAAGATGTCCGCAGCGGTGAATTCCATGATCGGCGCCCAATCGGATTCGACTGGCAGGGGCGCAGGAGGTTCGGAGTCCGGCGGGGAGTCCGGCACCTCGGAGTCATGAGCTTTATGCGGGTCAAGATAAGTGTTCGATTCCATCACCGTAGAAGTTGCAGCTCCCGAGGCGGTGTCCAGCCATCCGTCCTCGATCTGTGCGATCGGCTCCGGACTATGGGCCAGAGCGGATTCGTGTGCGGCCTCCAAGGTGCTGTCCGGCGGCAGAGTTAGGTCGCGCCCCTCGTGATAGCGCGGCACGCTCGGCTGTGGCTCAAATCCATCGAAGATCAAGTCCCCGTGGATATCGGCCATGAAGTTTAGGCTTCCGAACCTGACCTGACGGCCAGGGGCGTAGCTTTCGATCTGCTCCAGATGGCCAAGTGAGTTGGCCCGCAGTGCGAAGCCGTCGAATACGAAGATCTGTCCGGGGAGAAAAGTCTCACCCAGGACTACGTCGTTGTCGATTAAAGAGGCCATCAAGCCTATCAGTGACAACACAGACGAACTCTCAATGAAAGCACCAATGTCGGTGTCAAAACCGGCGGATCTCGGGTAGGGGGTCCCGAACTGTGCATCTAGGCGGATGGTAACAGGAGACAAGGGACACGATGTTTTACCCAGGTTCGGGCCCTCCTGATGGAGGTAAAACCCTACGTCCTGCTTGATTGATATTGATATTGTGGATGTTTACAAGAGTGGATCTACCACGAGATCAAGGAGGCTAAACCCTAGAAGCTAGCCTATGGTATGATTGTAAGGGTTGATGTTGTGTCCTACGGACTAGAGCCATCTGGTTTATATAGACACCGGAGAGGGCTAGGGTTACACAGAGTCGGTTACAATGGTAGGAGATCTACATATCCGTATCGCCAAGCTTGCCTTCCACGCCAAGGAAAGTCCCATCCGGACACGGGACGAACTCTTCAATCTTGTATCTTCATAGTCTTGGAGTCCGGTCGATGATGATAGTCCGGCCGATGATAGTTCGGCTGATGATGGTAGTCCGGCTATCCGGACACCCCCTAATCCAGGACTCCCTCATTCACCATCCTCAAGAAGCTCGCGGACGATATCGCCGTACTCCTCCAGCCCGCGCACTCGGGCTCCTCATTGCCTGCCACCCTAATTGGCCTCCATGGCCGAAACCTCTTTCAAGCACTAGTGGCCCTGCGACTGCCCGCCAACGCCACGAAGAATGTCCACCTGGAGGTCGCGCTTGCCACGAGGCGCCTCGCCCTGCAAGAATACGTCGACCCACACATCCACGTGTACGAGCAAATCATGTACATAGGTATCTACAAGGCCAGTGAGGATGCTACGACATTGGCCTTCCTCAACCTGCTGGAAGCCTTGGATGCCTTTGCTGAGAAGCACCTCGACCTCGCCACAAAAGCCGTCGCTCCTTAGCCGCCGGTCGGTGGCCCGACGCACTAAGTTGAGGAGGAGGAGGTCATACGTTCATGGATCCATCTTTCTTCTTGCCTTCTATAACCACCACTTCGATTGCATCATCGTGGCCTTAATTCTTATTGTGTTGTTGCGTTCTCGTTCCAGTCAATACTGACATGTGCGATCCCTTTGCTTAATTATATGCATCACTGCAACTAGTACTCCATCCGTCAATTTATAAGTTGTGCTTACCTTTTCCATTAACTTCGTGCAACGCCCGGGCATCTTGCTAGAAACACTGGAATATGTCTATATAATCCGTATGTGATAGTCCATTTGAAATCTCAAAAAAGACAAATATTTAGGTACGGAGTGAGTAGTATATTAGGGGTATATCAAAACAATCGTTATTTCTTTCAAGTTTGTGAACAAATACTACTATTCTACTACTTTGGGTCCGTTGCAACGCACGGGCACATTGCTAGTAAAAGGAAAAGGCCTGCCGCGTTCGCGTCGCACCCCCACACGCCCGGGAATCGGGAGTACTCCACGGCCCGTCCGGCACGACACATAGCTTAGGGAAGGCGTGTTTCCTAGCATTTTCACTTTCATGTGGGAAAGCCGTTGAGCAAACCGACACCCCGCCCGCCGCCGGGTTGGAAAACAGAAACGAGGGGAAGATCTAGCTGTAGCACGGAAGCCAAGAAATTTGGTGTCAGATGGGGCTCGTTGATAGAGTAGGAGCATTCCGTACTAGTTCTACTCCTACTAGTACCACGTTTGTACTCCTAACACTATATTACTAGTATTGCCACTATACAACTAGTAGGTACGTGCACGACACAACATTGTAGGAACAAAAAAATGGGAAGATCTTGTTTTGGGTGATTTATCTTTTTTTCAATCAACGTAGTATGAATAATATGATGTGGGGGGCACCCATGAAGCTTATGTGGCTTGGTTGCATGGCTACCGAAGGTTAGAGAAAAATAAATAGATAATGTGTTTAGAGTGCACTCCACTAAATAGATATACTTTGGATCCATTGCAATGGACCGGCACATCTATATCTATACCCCATATATAGTGTGTGAAAAACTTTGAAAGTTGGTCGTTGGATGAAGCCAATCCGACGGTACAAAGATCGCAAATCCGAGCACTACTGGCCGTTGGATATCATCCACCAGATTCTGCCACATGTATAATCTAGAAGACTCCATGGTTGAACTTAATTCATGACTAACTTTGCCACAACTAAGCTTAGGCAAAGTTATTAGTTCTTCAAAATGAGATCCACAAGTTGGCAAGCCTAGGGGAATCTTGCCACATCTTTTGTGTGTATGTCATGTGGGGCCTTAGTGTGGCTTGCCTAAGGTGTAGCTTGAACCAAACACTCACCTAAGTTAATCAAACTTGCCTAACCTTACATTCCACCAGATTTTGCCACGTGTGAGAATCTAGAAAACTCCACATGTAGAAACATAATCCACAAACCACCAGAATCTCATGCGTGCAATGCACGTGTACGTTACTAGTACTAGTTGGTAGTAGTAAGAAACAAATTCCAGTTTTGGCACGAGCTCGTACCGTGGGAGCACCACAAGGCCTACCGCAGGAGTTACATTTCCCTCTCGGGGCCCACGAGACCGAACTTTAGTGGCTTAGTGCCCGGCCTATGAGTCAATGACATGTGGACCTTAAATGCGACTGGCCCACATGTCATTCTCATGGTGGTGGCATGGTTCGCGACTCACTCATTCAAGATAAACAGTCCGGTGGTGGCGTGGCCGTGGCGAGGGTGCCACAGCTGGGCATCGGGGCATTACGAGGCGTAGATGGCCACACCGGCGGGTACTACCTGTAGTACATAAGTACTCCAGCTGAGGATTGATGCCCGGGACGAAATGTGTCACAGCCGCTGGATGAAAATTCGATGGTGCGGGAGTACGGATTGGAGCACAGCAGCGGAGCAGGCAAACCGCGTCCAATCGGGTGTGTCTATGGTAGAAAGTTGATGGTCGTCGGAGTTCAGCTGGCCTGCATGTCATGCACACAAAGGCAGAGGAGCGGTGGGGCCGAGAGGGATGAGGGGCACGTCGTGGGCATGAGGATCCCCTGACGTGAACAATCCTACCATTCTGTCACTGACATGTGGGACCCATAAGCATGGGTCACCTGTCAACGAAGGAAAGGTAGGGCAAGGCAGTGATAGTCACGTCAGAGGATCCATGTCCACGTCGGGGGACGTCGTGCCATGGGTTGGAGCAGCATCGTGGGAATCGCGTGTGGGTGTGGCAGTGGTAGAAACAAGAAGCGTGATGGTCGTCGTGGTTCAACTTCCATGGACAAGTTGTCATGCCTGCTGACACATGTATATCAAAACTAGAGTGTTTATATTTCAAGCACGTGAACAAGTATTATTCTACTACTTTGGATCCATTGCAACGCACAGGCCAGCACATTGGTACTAGTAGTGTCCATCTCTATCTCTAGAGGCCTTCCCTCGTTCATCCTTTTCTCTCACAAGATAAACTACTCATACAAATGAATCTTGATGTTCCGTGGACGCACGAGGATGCTTTCTTGGGGGTCTCTCTAGCGCGGCGTGGCCATAGTTGCAAGTTGACGCCCCTTGAGATGCCGATGTTGAGGGGCACTCGGATTTCCTCCGATGAGCAGGTAAGATGAGTTTGATCACGTAGTAAATGCATTCTAAAGACTACTTCCATGACCATTTCCTAATTCTCCCCCTGCCCACTATTTCACAGGTTAGGCTCGGTGCGAGTGGAGATTGGCTTGCGTATGTACGGGAGGGTACCAACATCAATTTGCACAACATTTACAACGGTGACACCGTTCCCGTAGAACCTTTGTCCAACATTGGGATCAGCCATGCAACGGGCCACCGCATGAATTGGTACGATGGAACCACGACAAGATCGAATAAGATAGCACGAACCTTGCACATGGCGGTCAAAGGCGGACCATGTTGTCTGCGGCCGATTTGTTGCCATACGAGTAGGAAGACGTTGTGCTCCTTTCTAACCGCATCTTTGCAGTGACAAACCAGGGGACTTATTTTGTATGGGACACATCCTATGATATACTCCCTCTCTCCCAGTTTATTTGTTTTGAATCTTTTCATTTTATAAGTTTCAAATTCAAATTTAGAGCTCCCCATCACATGTTGAGATTACAATGTCCATTAAATCGCTGTGTGCATGTATAGTAAAGAAACAAATCTCGAGTTTGGCACGGGTTTGTGCTGCGGGAGCACCACAAGCCCTGGCGCAGGAGTTACATTTCCCTCTCAGGGCCGTTGGGACTGAGCTTTAGCGCCTTACTACACCTACCTTTGAGTCAATAACATGTGGACCCGATAGGTGACTGGTCCACATGTAATGCTCCCGAAGGCAGAGGGGCAGTGGGGCCAAGAGGGGTGAGCCGCAGGTCAGGTGACATGTGGTGTCATGGGTTCGAGCGGCGTCGTGGGAATCATGTGTGGCTGTGGTAGAAACTTGATGCTCGCCGCATTTTAGGTGGCCCACATGTCATGCACACAAAGGCAGAGAGGCGGTGCGGCCGAGAGGGGTGAGGCGCACGTCGGGGGGCGTGGTGCCGTGGGTTGGAGAGGCGTCGTGGGAATCGCGAGATGAAACGTGATGGTCGCCGTAGTTGAACTTCCATGGACAAGCTGTCATGTCTACGGACACATGCACTGCATACCGATCATTGGAAGGAGTAGCAAGAAAGCTATATATGCGGATAAATAGTTCCTTATAGTCAAGCGGACCCACGCTACTACTCTATTCCAAAGACATGCACACCATCGAAATAGTCCATCTATATCAATATACACCGAGAGAGAATATTATTTTTACAAGAGAGGAAATAGTTCATCTATCCATAATGCCCTCCTGCTGGTGCAACCTTTTCTTCCTCTTCTTCTTCTTCTTCTTCTTCTTCTTCTTCTTCTTCTTCTTCTTCTTCTTCTTCTTCTTCTTCTTCTTCTTCTTCTTCTTCTTGTTGTTGTTGTTGTTGTTGTTGTTCTCATTCTCTGTGGGAGACGGCTTCTCAACAAGCTCTTTGGACCTTGCAGCTATCTTGAAACTCACACCGGCATCGAGGGCAGCATATTTTATCCGCTCGTACATCAAGGGATAATTCTCCCATCCAAACGACCTTAATGCCACCATCTCGTCACCCTTCTGAAGATTTGTACCAAGCACAAAATTTGCTATGTCGAATAGGGATGGTGTTTGTTTATCACTATCTTCTACAGGAATTTTGATCAAGGTTACTTTTCAAATCAAGGTTGTACGGCTCCAGCTTCTGTTTGTCCCATTCGATGGCTGCCCCATAGAAGTATACGTCCTCCCGAGACAAGAAATCGTGAAGCTCACCTGGTATGAAGGGCGAGTGTATGATGTGGTACACCAAAACATCATCTTCGAGGCACAACTGAAGGATGGCAGTGCGCTAGATCTTCCTAGGGGCACGCTCCGTGTACTCTGCGTCGAGACCGATGACCCTCGTCTCTACCTTTTCGAGGGAGTTGGATACATTGTTGATCCACTGCCAAACAACCCTTGGGTGGACGGTGACGGTGGCAACTATGCGCATCGAGCCTTCGACGAGGACATGTTGGACGCTAAAAACCTGCATTTCGATCTCTTTCGCCATTTGGAACTACTGGAACGGAGGGCTATGGTTTGGAGAATTAGGATTAGATGGCTAGTCTAACTGAAGTAGTAGATGATTATTTAAAGAGGTTAAAACAATGTGAACGCAGTGGGGTTTGGATGCAAATGAAGACGAAGGGGAGGTGAAGAAGCCTAGGAGAATCGGTTCCCGATGGAGAAGTAAATGGGAGAAGTGGCATGCAGGCAGTTGATTAGACGGCTAGGTAGACTAAACGAAAAGGCTATGTGGGTAGACTGATGAGTCGTACCTGTTCGTGTACGTGCCCATCCTTCCTGATAGGTGGGACCTATGCAAACAGACAAAAAATGTGTCGTAGCTTTTTTTTGAGCGCGTGAGTGGGAGACACAACATTCTCTGGTTAAGGAATACTCCCTCCGTTTAGGTGAGTATAAGTCACCTTATGAAAATCAGGTTTTCCCAAAACCTTTAGGCGTGGAGCATTAACTTCCTGCTCGATCCCCTCCCAGCCTCGTTAGCCAGCGTTCTCTTCCTTTGCTGCCGCGTTCTACCTTTCCATTTTTCCTCTTCTCAAGTGTGGAACGATCTGCATGCCGTCCTTGATGCACCAGAATGACCACTGCATGCATCGCGGCAGGGCATTGATTGGGCATGCACGAGAATTTGGTTCTGCTTGCAGTATGGATGATACCAGAATGATGAAGTGAACAGGCATGCTAGCACGGGAGACCTATTTCCGCTATACAATACTGGAGTACTCATGTTCCTACTACTAGTAGTAGAGTACAACTGTGGTACACTTGATGGTCAAAATACTATCATCCGGTCCTCACAGTGAAGTGAAAACACCATGCGCCTGACACTAGTCCAGGCGGCGTGTTCGGGTTACCAAAGTCAGCCTCACCCTATGCACTGTGCAGTCTGTCATCGCCGATGTACAGCACATTGGTGCCTCGCCTTGTCTTCCTCTCCGCTCCCATAGCACCACTCCATCTCCATCTCCTTCTCCGTCTCCTTCTCCATCTCACCGTGCCTCCGTGTACCGTCGCCTCACTCGCCTCCCCTAGTACCACTATTCCCTCGCTAGCCGCTCCAGCACCAACATCCTTCTCCCCCGTAAATCAAGCCCCCCAAAACCCCCACCTTCCAAACTCCACCATGGCCGAACGTGAACCGCACAACATCGATATGAGCCACGATTGGAGCAATCTCCCCAGTGACATCCTCGACCTTTGTTGTTCCTGTATGGATATGTTGAGCGCCCTGCGGCTGGCTGCATGCTCGAGGGACATGCACACGGCCATCGTTGAAGCGAGGCCTAAGCTTTTCAAGACACCCTGCTTGCTGCTATCTGGTCTTGCGAGATTGGCTCACCATGATACGGAGGCGTACATGATGCCCCTCGACTTCAATCCGATCTCCATTAGCCGAAACTTCTTTGTAGGTATGTAGTGGGTCGCCGTACATCATTTCCCTCGACATCAATCTGATCACCATCGCCCGAAACTTCTTGGCAGGTATGTACTGGGTCGGCATGAACTCCCACTGGATGGCTGCCTTCAGAGAAGACGGTAAAAAGTTGGTGCTCGTGAACTTCCGGACCTCCCAGGAGATTATCCTTCCTCCGTTGGATTATATAGAGTATTACCATCGTGGTAAGTCATCTAGATTACCACGTCAGTTAGACGGACCTTGTTTTGCAGAAGATTGTAATCTGCCAAGTGCCCACACGACATGCGAATTATGCAGACTTCAAGCTAATTGCCTTGTTCGACAGCGGACTCGCCTATATTTATGCCAGTGCCTTCTTTAGCTGGAGACAACTCAGCTCGCAGTGGATCATCGTCAAAGCTAATACACACTTCTGTGATGCTATTGAACACAATGGCATCATCTACGCGATCGACAAAGCAGATGGCACCACGTATTGCTGGGACGGCGCGTGTAAGTTGTTTCCGTCTCATGTTAATGATGACGCCATGACACTATTTGAACTTTTTGTGACGATTGGCATATCCCTGTTTGAGCAGAATTTGAGTAGAACTATGGCAATGTATTAGAGACGCCATAAATCAGCTATATTTGGAATGAGTTAATTCATGCGATTGTGACCATGTCATTACAGCCAATTTGTACCCTGAATAATCAAACGGTTAGGAATATATGGATATTATCCTTATTTTACAGTAATCTATATACTACTACTAAATATGAGTGTGTATCAATGGCCATGTTAGTTTCCTCATTTTCATGATGTAGAAACATGCACCACACTATTGGTTTCATCTAACCATACATTAGGGAAGTAAATGTGCATATGGAGAACTCTATATTTGGAAGTAGTGAAATCCTGCAATGCTTACCATGTGTACATACCTATATTCGCCCTTCAGAAATCAATGGCTAGAATAATATCCTCACAAAATATTTGCCCACAGAACACGAGTATATAACAATGCATGGTCTATTAGTTACCTTGAAGAATTTGTTTGTGAGGACAGAACATGATTACATAACATGCATGACATGGTAGTTTCCTATGAAGAATCGTTTGCGAGATAACATGAGTATAACCATGCATGGCACTTCTATATTTTCAAACCTAGTATACATTCTCCTGTATTTTCCTCCTAGTTCCAACAGGGACATATCAATGCTATTTCTTGCATTATCCTACTCATACTCTAAACAATGTTGATCTTACATTAACAATGCCTGTCCTTTTTGGTATGATGCAGTGTTCCTACAGTTACTGCCCTTTGTAATCACACCACCTTTGCCAAAAACAAGGAAGCACAACTGGTTCCTCGCTCGATCAGACGATGGCAAAAGACTGATGATCATTCAGACAAATGAGCCAGAAAAGTTATATTGCAAAAAACCCACTGTATACAAGCACCATGTAATACGTGAGTATCCGGATAGTGGTTGTTACATCTGTGAGGAGGATACCAGCTTGTTGGGGCCTTTAGGATTTTTTAGTTGGAGGCGGGTACACAACCTTGGTTCAAACTCTCTGTTTCTCGGACTCAATTATCCGATTAACCAGGAGATCACCGTTGGCAAGGACCTTGATGGCAGAGAGGCTATGTTTGCTATGGAAAACTGTGTCTACACTGCGAGCCCTAGGAGTTCGGGAGCAAACTCCCCTGATTGTCAGTGATACAGCCTGCAGCCAAAATAAGGCGAGAATGACAAAGGCATCCGGATTAACTTTGATCCTTGGATGTCTCAATTATGGCAGGCAGTGATGTGGTTCAAGCCTTCAGGTTGATAGGTAATTGGGCTGTTGCATCGAAAGGGTGGAGTACTGGAGTCTCCGGATCACTGGCCGCTGAAGCGGGGCTGCAAATTATGATGGTGTTGGATCATCTCTTCGAATGACTTTGTTGTCTTTGCTGCTGGTTCTGGATGGGTAGTTCTTTCTTTTGTTATGCATATTCCTTGTCATTTGGTCATCCTCGTCTATGTCACTCTTACTATGTAATAGTTGCTTCTATTTAGAATGTCATTCTTGTCTGGATCACGAGAGTCTGAGCGCTGCAGATGGGTGCGTTTTGGTGGTGTAGCAAGACTTCTTATGAACTATCATGTCTTGCTGTTTATGTCAGTAGTAGTCACTAGTCAGTGTTTGAATGTTTTATATATCATTGTTTCGAACTGTTTATTGTCTCAAACTACTGGTGGGCTAAATGAGGGCATCACCATTCTCTAGTGTTCAGAGTATATCTCCTTTTTTTCAAGTTATATAATTTGAGCTCAGTGTCTTTTCGATGATGTACATTTGTTTGGGCCAGTGAGGTGTCGTTGAATATGGGCCGAGTAGTAACGCAATGCCAAACAGGTCAATTATGACTCTCAGGCCGGGCTCTCAAAAGATCTTGGAAAAAAAGGCTGGGCTCTCTAAAAAGAAAGAATAAGGACTCTTAGGACGACATGTGGGCGCCACCGGTGTTTTCGTGCGCTTGCGCGCCGAGAGCATATTGGCACGTGCTCGAAATTCATGCTACCTTTTCATCCCCAGTCTCCCGCCCCTCCCCCACCTCTGGAATCTCGATTCCTACTCCAGTTCCCCCAAATCTCCCTCCTGTACTCCCTGTACTGAAGCGCACTATCATGTCGCCGGTCAACGTGGATCTCCGAGCCGGAGATCCTGAGGTCCGTCCTGCCTTCGGTCGCTGCGTGCTGTCGCTCAACAGTGGCATGGCGGCGCTTGACGACCAGTTTGCCGGCAAAGTGCTGATGGTAACCATCAATGGCGACCGGCCTCCCGTCTCGCTGGACGACCTTTTCAAAGCTCCTGGCATTGCGCACGGCATCCAAATAAGTGACTTGCTCGTCGAAGTCTGTCCACCACCGGTGATTTCTTCGTCAGGTTCCGGACAACTTTCAACTGCAGTCGTGTGTTCGAATCTTCCCGGCGTTTGTTCTGCGATGGCGCGCTGGTGAGCTTTGATCGGTCGCACCCAGGATGGGGCTCGATGCCCTCTAAGCTTGAGTTTTTAACAAAGCTTACCTTCCACGGCATGCCTCGACGTGCTTGGAATAGCGAGTCCATGAACGAGCTTATCAACGACCTTGGAGGTGAGCTCGTAAGTATGTTTGTTCCTCCAGACAACTAGGCTCTGACGGTTATGGCATGGATGAAGAAGCCGTCCACCATACCCAAGGTGATTGGTGTTGAGATACCGGTGCAGGAACCGGGGTTGTACTATTCGTCGCCACCAAGGCCGTCGCGGACCACGTTAGGGATGTACCTGTTTCGAGTGTTCGTGCATGTCAAAGAAGTGGTCAATCCATTAATCGAAGTCCCGCCGCCGCCGCTGGTGCCAGGGTCCGTCGACGACGTCCATTACAGGAGTCAACGTCAGACTTTCCTTGTGTTGCTCGGAACGATGGATGGCACAGGGCCTACTCCATCGCCCGGCGGAGGCCACTGCTTCTTTGGGAGAAGAGGCAGGGCTGGCTACCTGGATGTGCTCTAATTTGAGGTAACAACTGAATCATGTCTGATACTAGTTAAATCCGAGCTATGGGTGTGAAGCACTGATATGCCAGTACATTTGATTGTGACCTGTTCTAATTTTGTACCTGAACTTTTTTTAGAAAGGGCTGTACGTCAACTTAATGGGCTAGCAAAACTTATTGTGTTGTCTGTCTGTTTTCTTTGCACAACATTCAAGATATTTCCCCGTCATTGATAAAGACGATGAACCATTATGTACGACTTTGTTGGTTTCAACATAGCCCTTCCCGTAGCGATCCACTGCTTCCATCCTGATTGTGCCGCCTGCGTGAAATTTTTGTATGCAAGTTCAGTGTGCTATGATGTTCTATATGATTGTGTCAACTATATAAGTTTTTACTGAGCATCAGCAATGCATATGGCTGAAAGATGTATTTACGAGCATCGACCGATGGGTCTCTCTCTATCTCTCTCTCTCTCTCTCACACACACACACACACACAAGTGGGACACGTTGAATTATTTATTTACTTGTGACAACTTTTAATTAGGTTCCAGTGTAATCTAACTTTTTTCTTAAGTTATTAATTGAGCTCAGTGACTTCAAAAAGTTGTACAAAAGCCTTGTGTGTGCCGCTCCGGCATCGCTGAATGTGGGCTGAGTAACCATGTTAGGTTGTACTGTACTACACAGGCCTTTTTTTCAACATCAGCAATGCAACTGGGCCGACAGTTGTACACAATATCCGGGTCAACATGTTATTCTCCGCCTTGCTGGGCTGCAAACTTTCCTAGGAGGTATGCATTAGGCTTAACAAGAAAATGGACTTTAAGAAATTATAAATGGGATGTAATTGTAATAATTGGGTAGTAACTATGCACCAAACACATAATTAGCTTAAAAAATATATTATTTTTGGAATTTGAAAATTTTAATTTCATTACTTGTTGTGTGCGCAATATTTCGTTGGATTTTAAGGTAATAAAATTTTATTTTGAAATTATATTTAACCTGACTAGAAATTTCGGATAAAAATATTTTGGATCCCATCAAAATGTGGGAATTTTTTTTGAATTCTGTTGAGCGGTTGTTTGAAATTATTAATCGTTGTCCTAGCTAGAAGTTGGGCTGTACTTTTAACAAACTGTAAATGGGCTATAGTAAATTCCATTAGAATTAAAAAATGGGCTGTACATTCTTACAAATCGCAAATGGGCTATATGTTCTCTGCCAAATCCGAGCTGTGGGCCTACTAAGTTGACGCGTACCAAGTGCTTTGTCAACTTACTCAATATAAACGATTCTAGCTGCAGTGATCGTATGATGTCCATCCAACGGGCGTAGTGCTTCTTCAACCTCTGGTCTTCTTGCTCCAGCCGCCCAAAGCAACGTCGGTCGTGTCATGTGCTCCTGCCTCCCGTGGCCGGCTGTGATGCCGCGGAGGCCTCACCGGCCCGTACTACTCCCACCGCTGGCCAGGCCATCCCCCTACTCACCCACACCCCCTGTTATTCTGCACCGACGGTAGCCTCACACTACAGCCGAACCAGTGAACCCTCGTACTCCTCTCCGCGCGGGCTTCCACTCTTGCGTCTTCCCCGGCTCCGCTTCGTCCCCTTCCTAGGTCTCACCGTCGTCGAGACCACCGCCCTGGTGCTCTCGGCGCGGCGTGGTCAACGTGGTCAACGACCGACTTCCATCGGAAGAGTGCTGTATGTGGAGAGGCTGACAGCTGGGTCTAGGCGGCTGCAAGGAAGTGCCTCCTTATTACGCGCAAAATAATTATTCCTCCACCTGACAGCATGGACCCACCGGATGGGCCACCTTATTTCTCGAAAAAATGTTTCCCCCCTGACTGCTGGGACCCACCGGATGGGCCACCGTATTTCGCGAAAAAATGTTCCCCCCGCTGTCAGCTCGGACCCACCGGAAGTGCCTCCTTATTACGCACAAAAAATGAATGCTCCCCCTGCTAGCTGGGACCCACCATGGTGGGAGGCTGACTTGTGGGCCTACTAAGTTGACTGGGACGGGGGCCTTTGTCAACTTTAGTCAATATGAATGATTCTAGCTCCAATGACCGTACGATGTCCATCCAACGGAAGTAGTGCTTCTTCAACCTCTGGTCTTCTTGCTCCAGCCGCCCAAAGCAGCGCCGGTCGTGCCGCATGATCCTGCCTCCCGTGGCCGGCTGTGCTTCCGCGGAGGCCTCACCGCCCCCTACTATTCCCACCGCTGTCCAGGCCCTGCGGCGACGGCAGCCTCACACTGCAGCCGAACCAGTGAACCCTCGTACTCCTCTCCGCGTGGGCTTCCACTGTCGTGTCTTCCCAGGCTCCGAGTCGTCCCCTTCCTAGGCCTTGCTATTGTCCACCGCCGTGGTGCTCTCGGCGTGGCGTGGTCAACATGGTGAAGGAACGACTTCCATCGGGCGTGGACTGTACGTGGAGAGGCTGACAGCTGGGTCCACGGCCGCAGCAAGGAAGTACCTCCTTATTATGCGGAAAATAATGATTCCTACACCTGACAGCTGGGACCCACCGGACGGGCCACTGTATTTCTCAAAAAAAGTGTTTCCCGCTGACTACTGGGACCAACCAGCTACATCTTCGCATGCAAGGAAGTGCGTCCGGGCAAAAAAAAAACGATTCGCCCCCCTGACTGCTGGGACCCACCAGCTACATCTTCGCAGGCAAGGAAGTGCCTGACAGTCGGGACCCACCTGGTCGAAGCGTATGTAGCGTTGTCATTCTGGTCGCAAACATGTATGTACATACTGGTCATTGTAGAGGCGTGCACGTGTCGTAGTAGAGGCGCGCACGTAGCATGTACACGTACGTACAGCGGCCAGGGTGCAAGAAAGAAAATACGGCCACATACGTACATACGAGCAGGGTCTCAAACGCCTACTCGCGCATACGTACGGCCAGGGCTCGTGTACATGGCTGGGTCGGGAAGGAGAAACAGCGTCGTCGTTGTGTTCATGGGGATGCAGCGGAATGCGTCGTGTTCATGTGGAGGCAACGGAATGTGTCGTGTTCATCAGTAGGCAACAGAACGCGTGGGAGCCAACCTGCTGGGTTGGAACAGAATGCGTCGTCATGTTCATCGGGAGGTCTTGGATGGAACAGGCGATGGAAACGAGGCCTAGTGTACCGCAGAACGGAGGAAACGGCCTTCTGTTCGACCGGCCACGTTCGAAACGGGATCCTGTTCATCGGGAGGGGTGTGGCGTACCGCAAAACGGAGGAAATAGACCTCCTACGGTCGAAACGGGGGTCCTGTTGATCAGGAGGGGTGTGTCGTACCGTAAAACGGAGGAAACGGACCTCCTACGGTCGAAGCGTGGGTCCTGTTGATCGGGAGGGGTGTGGCATACCGCAAAACGGATGAAACTGACTTGTGTTGGAGCGCTATGGTCAAAAGGGGGTCCTGTTCATCGGGAGGGGTGTGGCGTACCACAAAACGGGACTCCACGGGATACTGTTCATCTCCACCGTCGACCTCCTCCAGCCTCCACGGGCTACCATCGACCTCCTCCAGCCTCCACGGGCTCCTGTTCATCCGGCCTCCACCGTGCGCTACTCCACCGGCTACTGTTCAACCACCCCTCCACGGGCATCCCTCCATCGTCTTCTGTTCATCCAGCCCTCCACACCATGGGGTCCTGTTCATCCAGAGGCAACGCCACCGCTCACTGTTCACCCCCCCCCCGCAACGCTCACTGTTCATCCAGAGAGGCAGCACGGTCGGCTTTAGTTAGCAGCAATACGGAAGGATTCGCTCGATCGGGTTCAATTAACAGCCATCGATCGATCGCTCGGCTCGATCGGGTTCGCACACACGCACGTACGTGTACGAGAGAAACACACATCGCTCGGCCCCGACCTCCCACCTTAACTGGGAACTCCCCAAAATTTTCCTCGCCCTCGCTTCTACCATGGTTTTTCTGTCATGTACGGCCCAAAGAATGTCATGCAAATGCGTCTTTGGCCTGCCCAGGACGAAAAGCCCATTTTCTGTCATGATTTTTTGTCATAGAAGTAGGAGCCCACCACATCTATGATGATACTAGGTTTTGTCACAATTATCGTCATAGAAGTGTCATATGTATGACAGAAAAAAATTCGGTCGGCCCAAAATGTCACGAATGTGTCTTTTTTTGTAGTGGCCCCTGGCATATTAAGGCATATCATAGTGTATGGATGCCATTTGACAAAGAGTGTCAATAAGAAACAACAGCAAATAAGTGTCATATAAAGCCACATGTTGTAATTGAATAATACGTCGATGCGTACGAGTACGGGTAATGTGATGAAAAAGAAATATGACTTCGGAACCTGCTGAGACCAGGCGGGGGAGGCTGTGTGCGGATCCGGGTTGTAATCGGATGGTCATTTAGGGGAATATCTAAGGATTCCCTTACGTTTTTGAGTTGTTTACCTTCTTGGTATATTCGTCCGTTCATGGTTCTGGTCGCCATGTCGCCGGTCATGGCCTACACAAAAGTGGACCTGCAAAGAAAATGCAAAAAACGTTTGTGTGCCACAGAGCGGTTAAGCCGCATTGTGTGGCCTATCCTAGCTTTGCCTCCGTCTACTGACAGAGTGTTTAATTGAGCTCTTGATGAGCCGGGCTATCCTGCCGCAAAGTAGTTCAGACTCCTTTGATGGTGTCCGGAAGCTTGGCTATCGACTCAAGGTTCGATTGAAAGATGCCCCTCTGTGCTTCTACTGTTAAGGCGGCGGTGCACTCTTCGGCACGGAAGGAGCATTCGGCCTTGCCATTAACTGTTATGACACCGCACGGACCAGGCATCTTGAGCTTAAGGTAGGCATAATGTGGCACCGCGTTGAATCGAGCAAACATGGTTCGTCTGAGCAATGCATGGTAGCTGCTACGGAAAGGGACAATGTCAAAGATTAAATCTTCATTGCGGTAGTTACCCGGCGGTCCAAAGACTACCTACAGAGTTATGGAGCCTATACAACGAGCCTCCACACCTGGTATAACACCTTTAAAGGTGGTTTTAGTGGGTTTGATCATTGATGGATCGATACCCATCTTGCGCATTGTGTCCTGATACAGCAGGTTCAGACTGCTGCCTCCATCCATAAGGACTCGTGTGAGGTGGAATTCGTTGATTATTGGGTCAAGGACTAGTGCGGCTGAATTGCCCTGACTGGTATTGGCCGGACGATCCGTACGGTCAAAGGTGATCGGGCGAGACGACCGTAGGTTACATTTTGGGGCGACTAGCTCCGTTGCGTCGACATCCCTAAGTGTGCACCTCCGCTTCCGCTTGGGAATATGGGTGGCGTTTATCATGTTCATCATCGCTTACCACCCCTTCTTTGTTTTTGGCACTTGTCCCGCCGGCTTGTTTGAAGACCCAGCATTCTCTATTGGTATGATTGGCTGGTGTTCCTGGGGTGCCGTGAATTTGGCATGGACGGTCGAGTATGCGGTCCAAACTGGACGTGCCTGGACTGTTTCTTTTGAATTGTTTCTTCCTTTGACCGGTAGTAGAGCCGCTGAATCCGACATTGACGGTCGTGTCTTTGGTGTTGTCGCCATTATTACGACGCTTGTGTTTGCTGCGTCTGGGCTTGCCGTTGTTATCTCTTGGTTCAGAAGTCCCAGGCTTACTTGAGACATTGTTGCTACGAGCTAGCCAGTTGTCCTCGCCCGCACAGAAGCGGGTCATAAGTGTCGTAAGGTCTGCCATGGTTTCCGGCTTCTCTTGGCCAAGGTGTCGGGCAAGCCACTCGTCACGGATGTTGTTCTTAAAGGCCGCTAGGGCTTCGGCATCCGGACAGTCAACAGTTTGGTTCTTTTTAGTTAAGAACCGAGTCCAGAATTTCCTGGCTGACTCTCCGAGCTGTTGGGTTATGTGACTTATGTCATCAGCGTTCGGTGGTCGTACGTAAGTGCCCTGGAAGTTTTCAAGGAATGCGTCTTCCAGGTTCTCCCAACTGCCAAGGGAGTTTGCCGGCAAACTATTCAGCCAATGCCGGGCCGGTCCCTTGAGTTTTAGTGGGAGGTACTTGATGGCATGCAGATCATCACCGCGCGCCATATGAATGTGGAGAAGGAAATCTTCGATCCATACCGCGGGGTCTGTTGTTCCATCATATGGTTCGATGTTCATGGGTTTAAACCCTTCTGGGAACTCATGCTCCATTACTTTGTCAGTGAAGCATAGGGGGTGTGCAGCGCCTCTATGCCGAGCTACATCATGAAACAGTTCCAACAAGTCTAGTCTGCTATATTCGGCCCGGACGGATTTTATTTAGTATATCCAGCGTGGCGGTCATCGTCACGGGTTGGGGCGCACCCCCGTGATCCATAGATCGATCTTGACTGTCCTGCTTTGTTTTTCAATTTGTCTCGTAGGTCATGCATGTAGCCCTGGGCCTTCGTGTTTTTGTTTGAATGGTGATGGGGTGCGGGCTGGTGTTCGGGTTGATACGCCGCTTTATCTCGGCCATGAGGTGGTCGGTCAGCCGCATTGTACGCTGGTAGTATAAGCTCTAGTGCCTCGTCCTCGAATTGAGGTAACAACCTGCGCCTCGGGTAGCTTTTGGCTGGGCGTCCGAGTCCGTATTCCTCGGCCGCCAGGACCTCAGTCCATCTGTTGGTTAGCAGATCTTGATCAGCTTGAAGCTGTTGCGGTTTTTTCTTCAGGCTCTTTGAAGTGGCTATAATCCGGTGCTCGAAGCGCTCCTGCTTGATGGGATCCTCGGGCACGATAAATTCATCGTCGCTGAGGCTCACCTCATCTTCGGAGAGAGGCATATAGTTGTCTTCCTTCGAGTCTTCATCCATTTCCTGTTCATCAGGGCTAGCTTGCCCCTCCTCCCGTCCGGCCTGCTCGAAGCTTGTCGGGGCAGGATTGTTTTCATCTTCGGCATCATCCGGAGTACTATTGTCTCTTGTGCCGGTATCACTGTTTTTGCTATGGCGGGATTTAGAGAGGCACCATTGACGTCGGCGCTTTGGTTGCTTCTCAAGAGGGTCACCCTCTGTTGCACCCCTTTGACCCTCGCCATTGTCTTCTTTGGGCGTTTCCACCATATATATATCATATGATGAGGTGGTCGTCCAGCGCCCTCTGAGCGGTGGTTCATGTTCTTCTCTAGGATCGTCATCCATACCGTCGATATCTTCGAAGTCAAAATCAAGCATGTCGGCTAAGTCATCGACAGTGGCTATTAAGTGGGTGGTGGGTGGGTAACGAATTCCTTCGTTGTCCGCTTCCCACTCGAGCCGGACACAGTTCGGCCAAGAGTCTCCTGGCAGGGAGAGAGATTGTAATGAATTTAGCACATCGCCCAAGGGCAAGTGCTAAAAGATATCCGCGGAGCCAAACTCCATGATCCTTGCCCAGTTAGATCCGATGGGCATGGATGCACGCGGTTCAGATCCTATGGCCGGAGAGGAATCCGAGGGTTCGACGACACATGCCTCCTTGGAAGTGATATCTGTGTTCGGCTCCATCGCCGCTGAGTGTGCAGCCTCCGTGGCGGGGTCCACCCACCCGTCCTTGGATGGCACGATCTGCTCTGTATTTAAAATCGGGGCAGCTGCAGGTGCGATCTTCCGAACATTGTCTGATGGCAGATCTAAGTCATGCTCATCGCGATCATAGGGCGCACTTGTCAAGGGCTCGAATCTATCGAAGATCAAGTCTCCGCGGATGTCGGTAGTGTAGTTCAGGCTTCCAAACCTGACCTGATGGCCAGGAGCGTAGCTATCGATCTGCTCCAGCTGGCCAATCGAATTGGCCCGCAGTGCAAAGCCATTGAATATGAAGATCTGTCCGGGGAGGAAAACCTCACCCTGGACCGCATTGTTGTGGATGATTGATGGAGCCATCAAGCCTTATGGTGACGACACAGTGGAACTCTCAACGAAAGCACCAATGTCGGTGTCAAAACTGGCGGATCTCGGATAGGGGGTCCAGAACTATGCGTCTAAGGCTAATGGTAATAGGAGGCAGGGGACACAATGTTTACCCAGGTTTGGGCCCTCTCTATGGAGGTAATACCCTACTTCCTGCTTGATTGATCTTGATGATATGAGTATTACAAGAGTTGATCTACCACGAGATCATAGAGGCTAACCCTGGAGTCTATCCTATGATTATGATTGTTCTTGTCCTACGGACTAAACTCTCCGGTTTATATAGACACCGGAGGCCAAATGGCAACGGGGACGAAATCCATCGGGTTTTGCCTTCCCAAACCCATCCCCACGAGAAAAATCGCAAACCCGTCCCCGTCCCCATCACCATGCGCGGGGCTAGTTTTCCACCCGTCCCCTAAACCCATCGGGGTTCGAGGAATCCATGGGGAACCCACGAGAAAATCAAAAAATTTAAACAAACATAGTGGCGACAAAGAACAACATTTGAACAGCAAAACAAGCACATTTTAGCAGCATAACAAGAGCAAATTTCAACAAAAAAATAGTAGATGGTTCAACAACTATATAGAGTTTATTTCGGCAGATTTAAACAACATACATAGTATATTTCAGAGGCAGCAACATAAGATAAATAGTAGCAACAATGATATCATTTCAGCAGCAACATAGTATATTTCAGCAGCAAAACAACAGCAAATTTCAGCACAATACTCAGCAAATTTCAATAGCAACATAAGCATATTTCAGCAGCAACATAAGCATATTTCTGCAGAAAGAAACAAAATAGATTCGGAAGCTATTTCGGTCATACATTGTTCAACAAGATGTCCAATTACAGAAGTTCTAAAATAGAAATCATGGTTCACACATCACGAGCACAAATGATACGAAATTGTCCAATACTTAAGTTCTAAAATAGATTGTGTAGTTCACAAATCAATTTAAAGTGGCCATCATCGTGGCATCTTTCACATCTCCAAGCCTCCAAAAGACAATCTTCAAAGCATGCCAATTCAGAGTGCCAAGTCCTATAGAAGATCAAAATTCACCCAAGCTAAAGTTAAATATGAAAAATATGCAGATTGGTATATGAAATGTGAAAGTACTTTGTACTTCACCTGCATTCCCTCTTGAATGTCTTGAAGACAACTCCAAAAGCTTTGTCCATCTTCATTGTCAGCATCTATAAGAATGAAATAAGTAGTAATGAACATCTAATGAAACATTGCAGCAAGATAATGATAAACTATATGATGATATGTAAAGAAAGACACACCTTTATATTTGTTTCTTATCCAATCTTGTGAACACATCAAGGCCTCTAAGATTTCAGGGGTAAGACGACTACGATGGTCACTTAGAACTCTACCACTTGTGCTGAATGTTGATTCTGAGGCAACCGTGCTGACCGGAGTTGCAAAAACATCACGTGCTAGCAGCCTCAAAGTTGGATAGCGTGTTCCAGAAACTTTCCACCAATCTAACACACTAAACTTATCTTTGGAGAATGGAACTAGCTCATCTTCCAAGTAACGGTCTAGTTCAGATTTCATCCTAAAAGATGCAGGCCTCTTTTGAGCAACACGTGCCTTGAAGAGTGACATAAGGGCTGGAGCTTCCAAAGAAGAGAATGAGGAAGATGGTTGCCCATGATCATCATCACTCTCAAGATTGTACTCCTCCAACAATGTGCATATCTTGGCAATTATTCCATTAACATGGTCCTCAGATTCTGGACTAGAAGGACTAATACCATGCAACATAGCAAAGCAAACAAGTAACATTTCATTTTTGTACCGAGGATCAAGAAGTGTAGCCATTCCCATTAGACCTTAAATATCAGTCCAATACTTGTTAAATTTCTCTTCCATGCTAAATGTCATGGCTTCTATCACCTCATTACCGCAAGTTGACCATTGCCTTATATTCATTTTAATTTCACAAATCTCGGGAAAATAGATGTTGGCAGTTACATAATCTGTCCCGGAAAACATTTCAGTGATTTCAAAGAACAACCGCAACATTTCTACAATATCACTAGCAAATTTCCATTCTTCCTTAGTAGGGAGACTCTCGTATTGCTTCTCAACCTTCTTTAATCGCTCAAATACAACCTTATATGGTAGAGCCACACTAAGCATTGTGAAAGTTGAATTCCACCTAGTCTTACAATCAAGTATTAATCTTCTTGTTATTTTGACCTTTTGAAACTTAGCAATTTCCTCAAACTTCTCTATTCGTTTGGTGAGGCAATCCAAAAAGCTACACTATCTCTAATCTTTTCAATTGCTGGTTTCATAGCATCTAATCCATCTTTGAGAATTAAATTCAGAATGTGGGCACAACAACGCATGTGAGTCAAGGTACCTTGCAACATGAGTTTGTCCTTCCCTATCCTCTTCACCAACAAGTCAATTGTCTTGTCATTTGAAGAACAATTGTCAACAGTCACCGTTGATAGCTTCTCATCAAGATTCCAAGATATCAATGATTCATGAAGTTCTTCGGCTATAACTTCAGCGATGTGAGGAGCTGGCACATGAATAAACCTACAAATGCAATGAATATATGTTATACAGTAGCAATGGTTGCAATGCACTAACAAATCTTCGAAACCCTGTATGATCAACTATGGATAAGGGGTACTCATGCAACACAATCATGGAAGCAAGCATCTTTCTAGCAAGAACTTGGTTAAAAGTATAGTTCTCCACTGAAACTTTTCCTTGGCTACTAGAACTGAACCTCAAAGAAGATTGGCTCAATGTTTTACCATTGCTATGGACCTTGTTCATAGTACAAGATGCGAAATGAACACGAATATGCTTTGTCCCATTCTTTGATTCCCCTCCAAGTTTCTTCTTACAATGAAGACATTGTGCCTTCCATCTCCCACGGACCCTCACTTTCTTGAAATCAACCCAAACAACTGATATGAGCTTTCTCTTGGAACCAACTGCATGTCCTTCCTCAGCCACATCTTCCTCTTCATCCTCATCCCCGTCTTCCTCTCCATCCTCATCCTCATTGTCATCTTCCTCTTCATCTCCTTCATTCGCAGCTTCCTCTTCATCCGTAATTTCAACATGTTCTCCAACAAACATTGCATCATAATCGACGGATTCATCAAATTCTTTGCCCACATCCTCAGATTCAGGCACACTACCTGTAACTGAATGTACAATTGCAGTTTCTGTTGACGATGTCGTCAATGAATCAATTGACCTATCAAAAGAATAAAAACAGAATTATTAGCTTCGGTGTACATAGTGGCAGTAGCAATATGGACTCTACTATATATATTTCTTGCAAGTCTACTAAAAATAGTAGCAATTTGTACATGTAGCCTGCAATATGATGACCAGAAAAACACGCTGCATATTGTTTATACAACGATTCAGAATCTATTTTGTTTCTTTCCTGCAGAAGTGTAATAGCTTCAACTTAACTTCTGAAACTTTCATGAAAAAGACCATATACTACAGTCTAAACCAAACCCTAGTAAATCTAATCCATAAATTCATAGAAAATTAACATCATCCATCACAAACCCTAGCACCTTCCATCTCAGATTGTGAGAGATTGGGGTTACTCACCTCGTCTTTAACTTCTTGCGGACGTTGAAGTTGGATGGAGGCTCGGGAATCAGGTTTGAAACCCCCCTGCCTCCTCTTCCACGAAGGCCACGACCTGCTGCCCTTCTACCACCGCCGCGCGTAGTTGTAGTAGAGAGAGGAAGGCGGCGAGTGGCTGCAGACTTCACAGGCGGCGCCCTTTCACTAGACTTGGGACGGGAAGAGGCCACCATGGGGTTTGTCACCGGTGGCGACGCCGTTTCTCCAGATCAGACCGACGGTGGTGGAGAAGACGTGGAGGGAGGAGGCTCACCGGTGTAGATCATGGTCGGAAGATCTTGCGAGATGGGATCGATCCAGGCGGCGGCTGGGTTCCTAGGTTTAGGGTTAGAGTAAGGGGGAAAGGAGCGAGCGACTGGCCACCCCAGCGAGGGGTTGGTTTGGCCTTTGACACTGTAGGGTGGGGGGGGGGCTCGGTCGCTCTTAGGCTTAGTTTTGGGTTGGGCCGCACTAGAGCACTGCTCGGTAAAAAAAATTATTTTGCCGGGTTTGCCGGGTTTCGGATTTGGGGACTACCTAAACGGGTGCAAACCCATGAAATGTGTCGGGTTTTATAATGTGCCCAACGACAGCCCTGCGGGGATGAAAAGACGCCCATCCCCGTCCGCTAATAGGGTAAAAACCCATGGGGACGCGGGTTTCGGGGCCCCGTTGCCATCTTGAACCGGAGGGGGCTAGGGTTACACAAAGTCGGTTACAAAGAAGGAAATCTACATATCCGAATTGCCAAGCTTGCCTTCGATGCAAAGGAGAGTCCCACCCGGACACGGGACGAAGTCTTTCGTCTTGTATCTTCATAGTCCAACAGTCCGACATAAGCATATAGTCCAGTTGTCCGAGGACCCCCTAATCCAGGACTTCCTCAACGGGAACCGCGCGCCGGTTGTTTTTCTTCAGGATCTTTGCATGAGAAG
Organism: Triticum aestivum; assembly: GCF_018294505.1. Lineage (NCBI taxonomy): Eukaryota > Viridiplantae > Streptophyta > Magnoliopsida > Poales > Poaceae > Triticum > Triticum aestivum. The sequence goes on along the minus strand of NC_057807.1, from coordinate 473,833,193 downwards.
ACTGGGCACGGTGTCTGTGCTCGGGTCCATCCCTGTAGCATCGATAAACCCAACGGCTGAGCTCTGTCTGGCGGGCCAGTCCCGTTCACATCACCTCCTAGGGTTGTTGGTATCTGTCCTTCTCATGCAATAACCTCAGGAAACTCATTCGGCACAGGCTGCCTAACCATCTCGCAGGACCAATTCAAGCATCTCCAATCAAGACCAGGTGCAACCCGCCTTGAGGTAGGGCCTCGTGATTCTCACGCTGGCTCACGGGTACCCATGTACACCTCCTCTAGCCCTGCCATGCAAGTCATGTGTCAAGGCGGGGTTGTACACACCCCGGGGGATCTCCTCAGAGGGAGCCCCCTCCCACGCACCAGTGGAAGCACCATGCTCCGCGCTGGCCGTCGACACTGCCGAGGATCGGCTATGCCCATGCAAGAGTGGGAGCGCTATGCTTTGCGCTGGTGATAAACAACTAGGGGTGGCCTCATGGCCGCATTAACCTCAGGGAGCCTCCTGACTCAGTGACTAGTCTCACCGTGCGGCTCTCCCTCGGGAAGGTAGCGCGAGGGGGCTAGGCACGGGTGAGGGAGTCCTGGATTAAGGGGTCCTCGGATAGCTGGACTGTACACTTTGGCCGGACTGTTGGACTATCAAGATACAAGATTGAAGACTTCGTCCCGTGTCCGGGTGGGACCCTCCTTTGCGTGGAGGCAAGCTAGGCAATTTGGATATGTAGATCTCCTTCTTTGTAATTGACTCTGTGTAACCCTAGCCCCCTCCGGTGTCTATATAAACCGAAGGGTATAGTCTGTAGGACCACACACAATCATAATCATAGGCTAGCTTCTAGGGTTTAGTTTCTATGATCTCGTGGTAGATCAACTCTTGTAATACTCATATCATCAAGATCAATCAAGCAGGAAGTAGGGTATTACCTCCATCGAGAGGGCCCGAACCTGGGTAAACATCGTGTCCCCCGCCTCCTATTACCATTAGCCTTAAACGCACAGTTTGGGACCCCCTGCCCGAGATCCGCCAGTTTTGACACCAACATTGGTGCTTTCATTGAGGGTTCCACTGTGTCGTCACGGTAAGGCTTGATGGCTCCTTCAATCATCTTCAACGATGCGGTCTAGGGTGAGGTTTTCCTCCCCGAATAGATCTTCGTATTCGGCGGCTTCATACTGCGGGCCAACTCGCTTGGCCATCTGGAGCAGATCGATAGCTACGCCGCTGGCCATCATGTCAGGTTTGGAAGCTTAAACTACACTGCCGACATCCGCGGAGACTTTATCTTCAACGGATTCGAGCCCATGTCAGGTGCGCCGAACAGTCACGATGATAATGACTTAGATCTGCCATCGGACATTGTTCGGGAGATCGCACCTACGGCTGCCCCGACATTCAATCCGGAGCCGATCGTGCCATCTGAGGACGGGTGGATGGACCCTGCCAAGGAGGCCGCATACTCATCGGTGTTGGAGCCGAACACAGACTTCATCTCCAAAGAGATTTGTGTCATCGTACCCTCGGACTCGTCTCCGACCATAGGTTCCGAACCGCGTACGCCCGTGCCTATCGAATCTGATTGGGCACTGATCATGGAGTTTAGCTCCGCAGATATCTTTCAGCACTCGCCTTTGGGCCACGTGCTAAATTCATTGAGGTCTCTCTCCTTGTCAGGAGACTCTTGGCCAAACTATGTCCGGCGGGAGTCGGAAGCGGACCAAATTCGTTTCCCACCCACCACCCACTTTATAGCCACTATCGATGACTTAACCGACGTGCTTGACTTCAACTCCGAAGACATCGACGGTATGGATGACGATGCAGGATAAGAACAGGAACCACCGCCCTTAGGTCGCTGGACAGCCACCTCATCATATGATATATACATGGCGGATACCCACAAAGAAAGCAATGGCGATGAGGCCACGGAAGATAATCCCCTTGAGAAGCAATCTAGGCACCGGCGTCATAGGCGCCGCTCTAAGCCCCACCATAGCATAAATAATGATACTGGCACAAGAGATGATAACAATCCTGCCCAGTCAAGCTTCAAGCAGGCCGGCAAGAAGATGGGCAAGCTAGCCCTAAGGAACAGGGAACAAATGGAGAATTAGAGGATGATAATTACATGCCTCTCTCCGAAGACAAAGTGAGCCTTGGCGATGAAGAATTCATCATGCCTGAGGATCCCGTCAAGCAGGAGCACTTCAAGCACCGGCTAATAGCCACTACAAAAAGCCTGAAGAAGAAGCAGTAGCAGCTTCAAGCTGATCAAGATCTGCTAACTGATAGATGGATCGAGGTTCTGACAGCCGAGGAATACAGACTCGAGCGCCCTACCAAAACTTACCCAAAGCGCAGGTTGCTACCTCAATTAGAGGAGGAGGCATCAAAGCCTAGACTACCAGTGCAGGATGCGGCTGACCGGCCACCTTGTGGCCGAGACAAAACAGCGTTTCAGCCCGAAGTCCAGCCCGCACCCTGATGCCAAACAAGCAAAAACACGAAGGCCTAAGGCTCCACGCATGACCTGCGAGACAAATTGAAAAACAAA
>NC_057807.1:473822762-473830288 GCF_018294505.1 Triticum aestivum | reverse complement strand
CAACGCATGACGATGACCGTCACACCGGATATACCAATAAATCCGGCCGGACCAAATAAAGTGTAGCCCGGCACAGAGGCGCTGCACACCCTCAATGCTTCACTGATGAAGTAATGGATTGTGAATTCCCAGAAGGATTTAAACCTGTGAACATTGAATCATATGATGGTACTACAGACCCCGCGGTATGGATAGAAGATTTCTTCCTCCACATTCACATGGCCCGAGGAGATGATCTACATGCCATCAAGTACCTCCCACTAAAACTCAAGGGACCGGCTCAGCATTTGCTGAATAGCCTGCCGGCAAACTCCATCGGGAGTTGGGAGAACCTGGTAGACGCATTCCTGGACAACTTCCAGGGCACTTATGTGCGACCACCGGATGCTGATGATCTAAGTCACATAACCCAACAACCCAGAGAGTCAGCCGGGAAATTTTGGACTCGGTTCTTAACTAAAAAGAACCAAATTGTCGACTGTCCACATGTCGAAGCCCTAGCAGCCTTTAAGATTAACATCCGCGACGAGTGGCTTCCCCGACATCTCGGCCAAGAAAAGCCAAAGTCCATGGCAGCCGTCACGACACTCATGACCCGCTTTTGTGTGGGCGAGTATAGCTGGTTGGCTCATAGCAACAACACAGTAAGCAAACCTGGCACATCAAAAGCCAGAGATACACTACAAAAAAATACACTTCCGTGATGATATGTGTTTGTCACAGTAGGTCGCGTTTTCTGTCATGCATGTACATTCATGACGATTTTATGATAGAATCAAGATAGTAATACATGTTTGTCGTAGAAGTGTTCCATGACATTACCAAAATTATCGTCACGGAAGTGTCCACTTCCATGACGATAAATCGCGCGTCACAAAAGTGCTTTCGTCAAGGGTGACCGACACGTGGCATCCACCATAACGGAACACAGTTAAGCTATCGGGTCGGGTTTTGGATCCGATAACCCATTAACAGCCCCGACCAATGGGGATTTTCCATGTGTAAAATCATCATTGGATGGAGGAAACTTGTGTCGGCTCACTGCTGGGACAGATGTCATCCACTCATTGGAGAGAAGGCGCCTATGATATGTCGACACATGGCACAGCCCAACAGAGGCCCATTCCTATGAAAAGGCCGGCCCGTTTGACTTGGTCAAAAGGTGGCGGGTCGGCCCATGGAAAGCCTGTTAACGGCATGTTCGCATATAGCCCATTTATAGCCTGCTAACCCAAGGCCCGTTACGCCCTATTCAAATTAGGCCTAGTAGCGTCAACTGGGCCATCCAATATGATTCCAGCCCGTTTTCACTTCTGGCCCATGTATGGCCCATGACGTCTTTCGGCCCATATGAGGCCCTATGTAACTCTTGGCCTATTAACGGCCCGTTGTGAAATTGGCCCGTAATGAACAGTGTATCACTTTACACCCATTAATGGCCCGTGGTGAAACTGGCCCATAAAGAATAGTGTATCACTTTATACCCATTAACGGCCCGTTATTTCGTTGGGCCGTTTCCAGCCCATGTTATCTTTTGGCCTTCTCAGAGCCCATTTATTCTTGGGCTCATTTCTAGCATTCGTTTACTTACGGCCTGTTACTGTCATTTTCTGCTTGTGGGCAACTTCAGCCCGTGGTTACAGTCAGCCCGTTTGTTGGTCGTTAATACGTTGGGCCGTTTTCATAGCATCATCAAATACGGCCTATTAACGATGGCCCATTATGGTCGCCCCATGAACGGATGATTCCAACTCTAGCCCGTTTACGGCCAGAATGCGGTCTGTTTGGCCCATGTTTGGCCAATCGATCATACGGCCCGTATAAGGCCCATTGATGATACGGCCCGTAGAAGGCCCATTGTTTCTACGGCCCGTAGAAGGCCCACTGTTTCTACGGCCCGTAGAAGGCCCACTGTTTCTACCACCCGTAGAAGGCCCATTGTTTATACGGCCCGTAGAAGGCCCACTGTTTCTATGGCCCGTAGGAGGCCCAGTGTCACTACAATAAATATTAGCCCATGGTTATTGTGGCCTAGTTTAAAAAAAGGTTATTGCAGCCACTAGCAAACTGCAGAAAAAGAGCTGCACTGACTACAAGCAAACAAATAAACAAGACAACAAGGAAATAAATAAGCAAGCAACTTACACTAGGCTATCACGACTATTACACATATTACATCCACTGGGCATCAAAGTTCGCCACCAGTGCAAATATAGGGAACGCAACAGCATATAAACACTGCAGCACAACAAGTCCAGAACTGAAACCACTTCAGAAGAGCTCAAGAAACAATATCCTCGGTACCCATAATGCTGGCAAGATGCTTAGCAGGCTTATTAACTTTCTCTTGTTTGGCGCTTAAGTCCTCCAGCGCTTGCTGTTGCACCAGAAAGTATGCATCTGAATTCTGCAGGGACTTCCTCAGTCCTTCGGCTTCCTGTCGCATAACATCTAATTGATGTATTTCAACTTGAAGTTGAGACTCAAGAAGCCGAACTAATTCAGGCAATGAGTTCGAAGAGCTGGTGCCAGTAGTGGTAGCCAGTAACTCGAACACTACATCAAGACTTGACTTTGGGGTTGTCTCAGTGTCTTCAATATAGTTTTTATCAGCTTTCTTGGAGACCAACAGGGATGTCTCACTATCTTGAACCTTATCTGCATTACTTTCTTTACCATTGCATAATAGGGTACTCTTCTCCAATATTTTATCCGCGTTCTAAAAGAGAAACAAACAAACACATCTCAGGTTTACAATGTAGTATATGAAACTCATTTTGGTAAACCAGTTCAGTACTAAGGTGGACAGGATAACAGCATGAAACAAACATATATCTATGTAGTATGGTCACTGTATGGTCTATATCATTCTAGTTTATGTTGCCAAATCAAGATAGATACAGATCGAATCATATTTGTTTAAGACAAAACAGCATAGACAGAATATAAGTGTGGGAAACTACACAGCAATAACAACACTTGTAATGTGCATGTCATGAGAAGATAACTGTTTATTCAATTGAAACTGAAATCAACATAGAGCAAGTTACAATAGCAAACAGCCAAATACGTTGAAGAAACAGGTTTAAAACATACCTATTGCGCCATTGGAGTTTCAATTGCATCCTTCAAATTTGAAATTAGTTGGTATTAGTAAATACAGTGATTCAAGAGCAAAGTAGTATGAACCATAGCTACGGAACCTGACCTGAGAACAATTCTTCTTCTGCTTTAAGCATTGACTTCGGGTTCGGAGTTGTGGTCCTCGTGATTTGGGCACTGCAGTTGCCTTACTAACTGCTCGTGTTTGGGTGCTCTGTGGTGGAGACGGTGTTGTGTCAATGGGAACTGGGTGTCTATCTACTGGAGTTGGGGTTAGAAGGGGTGTAGCTGGTTCTCTGTCCAACTAGGTAGGGGTACAATCTGCATGAGTGTGGGTTATGTGTGGTGGGGCTGGTTCTTGGGCAAGTACAACCGTGGTTCTATCTGCATCGACAGGTAGCACGATCTTTTCTGAAGACCGTGTTTTTACTCCCACAGATACTGCCATCACTCCCTCCAATTGAAATGACTGATAAACAAGAAAAGTAATTGAATGTACAGACATTGTAAGATAGACAGGTGCAATGAATAGTAGGGAAGAAAACGGGGCATGAAATAATTCACATTTATGTTGTCTAAGCAAACAGAATAGCAGGACATAATTTCACATATATGATGGCTAATTAAACAGGATAGCATGACACAATTTCACATGTATGATGGCTAACTAAACATGATAGAATGACATACTTCAAAATATGATGACTATGTAAACAGGATGACATGATATAACTATATGATGTGTCTATTAAAGTGGTTGGCATGCCATAAATCACAAACATGCCATCGATGGAAACATGATGGCATGATATAATTCACGGATAGAATGACATAATTTAAAATATGATGACTATGTAAACAGGATGAGATGATATAACTATATTATGTCTTTAGATAATGGGTTGGCATGCCATAATTTAGATACATGTTGTCTATGTAAACATCATGGCATGACATAATTCAAATATATGATTTATATACTAAGGAAGTGAGCAGAGGGCAATCGCATATATGATGTGTCAACTAAGGAGATGGCATTCAATATTGTGTATATGATGTAAAAACTAAGCATTGCAATACAACATATGCATTATATAAGTAATATAACCCTGCCAAGTTTGAGCATACACCTCAGGGGGATAATAGGACTGGTCATCTGCCTCTGAATCCTCCTCTGAAGAGCTATCTGTAACCAGCAAGATATCTGCTTCAACAGGTAGCATTGTCTGCTCTGAAGACCTTGTTTTCACTCCAGATTTCTCCATCACCAATTCAAATGGCTGATGCACAGGAAGAGCAGTTGAATATACAAACATTGTCGACAAAAGCAATGAGAAATACAAAAAAAGGACGACATGGTATAATTCACATATATGACGCTTCCCTAAACAGCATGACATTGCATAATTCACATACATAATGCCTTGCAACAAGATAACATTGCATAATTCACATATATAATGTCTTGCAACAAGATGGCATTGCATAATTCACATATATGGTAATTAGACACTAAACAGGTGGCATTCACACAAAGCATGTCTAAACTAAGCAAATGACATAGCAATGCAAGATACCATACGCACAATATGAGCAACATAACCTTGCCAAGTTAGGGCATGCACCTCGGGGGGGGGGATATGACTAGTCATCTATCTCTGAATCCTCCTCTGAGGAGCTATCGGTAACCAGCAAGACACGCGCTTCGTCAGATAGCATTGTCTGCTCTGAAGACCTTGTTTCCACTCCAGATTTTTCCATGACCGTGCCGAATGGCTGATGCACAGGAAGAGTAATTGAATGTACTAAAATTGTTGACAAATTTAACACGTAATAAAAAAATGATGGCATGATATAATTCACATATAAGATGACTGGCTAACCAGGGTGGCATTGCAAAATTCACATATATGATGCCTGGCTAGACAAGATGGCATTGCACGATTCACATATACGATAAAGAAACTAAACAGATGGCATTGACACAAAGCATGTCTAAACTAAGCAGATGACATCTTTAATATATATGGTAAGCAATGCAAGGCACCATATGCATGATATTACCAACATCAGCATGCCAAGTTAGAGCAAAGACCTCATGGGGTAAATAGGAGTGGTCTTCTCCTTCTGAATCCCCCTCAGAACAGTTATCTTCCTCTTGATTACGATCCCAAATGGGTGGAGGGGGGCTGCCTTTGCGCCCACCATGGAATGACGTCTGCATGAAATTTTATTGCCACGCAAGGCTCGTCTCTTTTGCTCTACATGATCAGTTCCATTGTGTACAATAACTAGCATGCATAGGAATAAAACATAGTGAGATTATGTAAGGAATGCATGCACAAATCCAGAGTGATGGTAGCAAACTATGGATAGACCCAAAACCAATGATAGCAGGCAGATAATAGCTTTAGTTCAAAAATACAGATAATGGCTCCTTTAATGTTTGTTTGCACCCAACATGAAACTCATAGTAGACACCAGAGATTAACCAGATAGTAGACAGATAGAACTGATTGCTGCCCCAATATGTACCCCACAACCATTTTAAAACTCAAGTTTCAGCATTAGTTTGGACCTGACTCAGAGTCTAATAGGTGAACACGATGATAATGTAGCATGTCATCATATTAAGCGACGCATAATGTAAGCAGACACGGAAGAGTGCGACCTCTCTTGCGGACCCGTGTAGTCCTCAAGGTCATCTGCTCATTTGATGATGGTAATGCAGTTGTTGTGGCTGCTGGCAGCGGGGAAGAAGATCTGAGGTGGCGAAAGACATTCTGGAGAGAGGATCCCTGCTGTGGTGAACCCTTCCGTCGTTGGAGCAGCTGAGATGGGGTGGAACACAACGCCGCGGGAGCAGGACAAACCACACAAGGTTTTCTTTGACACATATCTGTAACAGAAGTAATTGATTAAGGGTTTGTTTGAATTTGAGGATTCTAACAATGCAGGGATAGGAAATAGACAGGAATAGGATAGGAATGCACGTGCAAAACAGAGAATTTAAAAACATAGGATTTCTGCCAATCTGGGTGTTTGATTCACAATAATTGGAAGATCACGGGATGCAATAAATCCTGGTGAGATTAAGTCAAACCACAAGAAAATGTACAGTTATAATGCTATTATGCTACTATCTCTTAGTCTTGTGCTTGATGAATAGGAATATGAAAAGGAGGAGAAGTGGAAATTAGAATTCCTATGGTTTTTCTTTCAAGGAGACACTAAAGGAACAAATCCTAGAGTTTTCCTTTGCTCCATTCCTTTGCACCAAATTCATGAAAAGTAGTACCATAGGAAACTTTATAATTCCGATGTTTTTCATTCACTTTTCCTTTCAAGCACTGGCGATTCTAGTAGGCAGGCTTGAGCAAGGAAAATCCTACACTAAAAAAATGTTTTTGTGCTACTTCTATTACTTTGGACCCAGGCCACTGCCATACTAGCTCAACTCCCAGGCCCATCGACAAATGCACAGCTCAAACGCACAGAGATAAATAATGATGGCATTCAAGAGAGTCCATCATGGATAGCTAAGTTGCCTGGTACCTCACTGCTTGTCATATAGTAGGATAAAATAATTGTATTTCCCGTTACTATGAGTGCTCAATGGACAATATATATAATATGTAGAGTAAAAAGGAGATGCAACAAATGTACAACCTCTTTGGCGAAGCCATGTCGATCTTAGCGTGATTGGGTTGGCCGGTGAGGATGCTCCGGCTGACTTGGCTGTCGGAGGAGGGGAAGAAGATCTCAGGTGTCTGGAGATGGAGCCCGAGGTACTGCTCCACTGTGATGGAGGGTTTCATCGTTGGAGCAGCTCCGGTGAGTTGTACGACACCGAGGCTGAAGCAGGACAAGAGAGACAACGAACAACGTTAACCTGAGTGGAATTCTAATAGCATCTCCAATACATGATGTAAAATACATAACCACAAAGTTCTAGATGTAAAATACATCAGCCGCTCATCTTTGAAATTAACTGTCGAAACTGAACTTAACTGTCGAAACTGAACTTAATTGTCGAAACTGAATTTTGCTATCGAAACTGAATTTTGCTGTCGAAACTGAACGCAGTAGCAAGGTGAGGCTACACGTCGGTCAACTGACTTTTTCATCTCTGGTCAGTCGATTTTGCAGCCGTTGGATACGAAATCAAGGGCCTGCGGTTCATCTTCAACCTCCACCCCCCTGAGCCGCCAGCCACCACTGGCCAAATAGCAGCCCCCCGCTGTCCGCGGCCGGCGGTGCGCTGCCCCGCCCGCCCCAAAAACACTCCCCACCACCGGTTCGCCGCCGCCCCGGCCATCCCTCTAGCCACCCCCCCTGCCGAGCTTTTTCTCTGGCGATCCCCACGCCACCGCCCCGCCAACGCCCCGCCACCACCGGCGACCAGCGCCCCCATCCTGAACCCT
>NC_057807.1:473811889-473822347 GCF_018294505.1 Triticum aestivum | reverse complement strand
AATTCAACTGACCCAAAAGTCGATTCAGTCGACTGAAGTGTAGCTAAGTCGGAGCAGCATCGCAAGCAAGAGCAAGAGCGAGAGCAGCAGCGCGAGCAAGAGCAATAGCAGGAGCAGACTAGGCAGGGGACCGAGAGCAAGAGCAGAGCAGCATTGCGAGCGAGAGCTAAAGCAGCAGCAGCTCCTACTGATGTGGACGTCGCCGCCGAGGGAGCGACGCCGTGGAGGAAGTGGCCGGCGACGCCGCCGTGGATGGAGCCGCGCCGTGTCGGCTCGGGACCGAGCGCTGGCAGCACTTTGAGATTGAATCAAGAAGAAAATATGGCGATTAGTGTACAACCTCTTTGGTGGCGCCGATTAGGCCGCAGCTTCATCCGAGGAAACGATGATGATGATGCTCTTCCGGTGGTGCAGGTGAAGACGGTGGTGTGGGAATGGAGGTGGCGCGAAAGACGAGGGGAACATCGGGCCAGGTCCTTGGAGGTGGAGGATGGGTGGCTTAACCGGCGGGACGATGAGATCGACGATGGATCCTCATCCGCTATGGTGGATGAGGGACGTCGAGGTGTTGCTGTGGACGACGTCGTCAGGGAAGAGGCTCCGGCTGGGTGGCGGACGGAGCAGGGTGTGGGGTTTCGTCGCGGGTTTTTGCGGCCTCGATGTATGAATGGGTGTGCGGATGGGATGGCAGTGGGGAAGCATGGCTTAGAGACGTGCTTGTCCGAAATGCGGGGTAAGTTATGAAAGTACCCCTGACCGATTTGAGGCGGTTCTTTCGGTTCAGGGGTACCATGGGCATTTCGCATGTCGAGATTTCACAGGAGGTGGGAGTTTTCGCGCGCGGTGTAATTTCAGAATAGCAAGGCGCGGGTTGAGATGGAGGGAGTTGTCGGAGCACAACGAGACAAAGATATATCTTAAATATTTCGGGCTAACAAGGCGCGGGTTGAAGAGGCGGGAGTTTCACAGCACGATAGACAGAGACGCTAGCTTGAATTTTCGGCATAACAAGGCGCGGCTTGAAATTTCGAAAGACAAGCTTAATGTGTACCCAAAAAAGACAATTTGCACCTCAACATGCACAACACACACACAAACACCATTTAGACTAGAGTAAGGTACACGTACATTGCACGCATGAGATTTGGCAACCAAATTATGAATAAATACCACATTATAGCATGCAATCTTTGAGTCATATATGCATGATGTAGATGCTCGTTTAATTCTTATAGTTCATTTCATTCAAAATCATCTAGTTTTTATAAGAAAGCTAATCTATTTTAAGATTCATGGAATTGTGCGTTGTAAGACATAAAGTAAAAACAAATAATGGAAAATCATGTAGAAAAACATTTGGGCAATTCTGATATGGAAGATTCTAGAACAAATAAGAAGCGCTTGTGTTTTGATGTTTGTGCATTATGCTTAAGTTCAACCATGGAGTCTTCTAGACTATACATGTGGCGAAATATGGTGGAATCTAGATGATATCGAACGACAGTAGTGCTCAAATTTGTCATCTTTGGACCATCGGATTCGCCTCATCCAACGACCATCTTTCAAAGTTAAAGTTACCCACACACAATATAAAAAAATATAATTTAATATATATTTAGGGGTCTAGATATAGATATGTGATGTGAAAACCGCCCATCATCTCCAATTAGAATAGTGTGTCCATGCACTGATGCGACGTGGACAAATGATGTCTGCCATCGGTATCTCAAATTCAAATCAGTCTGACCTTGTTCAATGTGTATACATTACAACATGCTCGTTTCCAAACCACACCGTGCAGATCTCCATTATATTCATGCATGCATGGGTTTCAAACATCAGGATCTCTTATTCAAATATTTGAATTCAACTTTACATTGATTATGACCTCACCTATTCTTTTACACCCACACAGTAATCTTCTCTTTATAATTGTACCACTAACTTTCTCTCGTGCATGCATGCACACACACTACCAGTCGGCATTATCCATCGCACACATGCAATCTTTTTCTCCAGGTCGGTCTCCCATGAAGGCACACACCCACACACATCCCCCTCTCCATCATATCAGGCATTCTTTATCTCTCATGCGTGCATGCGCAACGATCGATGTTCCTCTATGTATGTGTGTATATAGCTAGGTCTTTCATAGTTTTCCACACAAACCGATCAATCGATATATCCAGTGAGGTCTCACCCTCTTTCCCACGTCCACATCGATCAATCTATACCTCTCTATATAGGATTAACATATATAGCTAATACACCCACATTAATTATATATCCAACGTCCCCCTCTCATCATCCATGCCTTCCGCTTCATCTCTAACACGCGTGCACAATGGCAAAGACAGGGGCAGTAAGGGCCCTGCCCCCCCTAACATCACTATATATCGAGGCTAATATGAATGTGATCATTAGAAAATTGCTGCTAAAAATAGTTTAAGTTCATGAATTGACCCTCCTCGTAAAGGATTAGCAATGCTTGGCCCCCTAGCTCATTTATTTTTCATGGCTCCGCCACTGCGTGCAACAGCGCACGTGTTCGCCCCCTCTCTCTAAATATCGATCTCGCACTTGTGCATTCCTTCATAGTCTCCCTCCACTCGGCCCCTCGCACCATCTTATAGCCCCCCACCGGATTTTGCCACATGTACAATCTAGCAGACTCCATGGTTGAACTTAAGCATAATGCACAAACCTCAAAACAACAGTGGTTCTCTTTTGTTCTAGAATCTTCTGTATCATAACTGCCCAAACTTTTTTTCTAGTTGAATTGCCATTCTTTGTTTTTACTTTATGCTTTACAACACACAATTCCATGAATCATAAAATAGATTGACGGCTTCTTTGATTCAAAGGATTCTCAAAGGAATTTTGCAGGATTCTAATCATTAGGAATTTTTCCTATCTTGGTTGTTTGATTTGTAGGATTGTAAACCATAAGAATTTTTCCATATGGTTCATTTGCACTAGATTTCATAGGAAACATCCCATCCACTCAAACCTCTTTGGAAGAATTCTGCAATTTTTCTATGCACAATCAAACACTCGTACAATCCTGTAGGATTCAAGACGACATTCCACTATAATCCCATGTTTTTCCTATTCCCGCGTTCTTAGCTTTTTTATAAAAACTAATTGATTTTGAATGAGATGAACTATAAGAATTAAACAAAGGGCTACATCAGGCATATATGACTCAGAGCTTACATGCTATAGTGTGGTATTTATTCATAATTTGGTTGCAAAATCTGATGCGTGCAATGCACGTGTACCTTACTAGTACTTCGAGTATGTGCAAAACACATAAAATAGAATAAAAATGGCACGCTACACTGTGTCTCTCTTATAGTTCATGAAGCCATGTGGCGCATGTGGAGGCGTTGTCGTGACCTCCTTGCGTGGATTGATCACAGTGACGTGATGCTGGTTCCAGAAGAATGTACTCGTCCTCCCTGAGCCATACTGGCGGTACATGCACGAAGCAAAGATGTGCACGCACACCACGCACCTACTCATTCCCTTGCATGCACACGCGGGTACACATGTGAATACAATTTTGTACCAAGATCCACCCCATGTGATAATTTGACGCGTGTAAAATCTTTCACTTCATTGATGGTCAATCAATACAGTGCATGCAAATTGAGTGGACGTGAGGGCGGAATAAAGACATTATTACTCCGCTGCGCGCATGCAGTAGTTAAATCATGAGTTGCTAGTAGTACTTTCATTGGTCTCCTTCGTATTTTGTGCCAATTTTTGACAGTGGCATAATATTTACGCATTTGAGCAGTGTAGTACTTGAAATTTATGTTCCGCTAAACTCATCGGGAGCCGTTTCGGGCCTCGAAACCAAAATCATCAATTAATCTTTACCTTGTTCCCATCACATTCGAAAGACTGCTCACACCTACTAGTACGTACCAAACCTGAACGTGTTCCCACTATGCAGGAATTAGTACTAGTGCTAGTACTTAGGTTATAAAAAGGGGAACTACCTAACCGAAAATTACTCTACCTTTCCTCCTCATAAGTGCTTCTTCTTCGTCCGTCGTTGCCATGGCCGGTGAGAAGAGCTCTAGGTCGAGAACTACTCGTAACAAGGGAGCGTCAACCAAGGCTGCAGAAAAAAAGAGAGGGCTCGCCGCCACGCAGAGACCTCGAAAGATCTCTCACGGGTAGGCGATGGCTCCCAGGAGCGCCCTAGCCGCGGAGGCAAACACGCCGAGCCGGCGGAGCTGGAGTCGTTATCCCTCGACGGCATGCCCGATCAGCTCAATAAACACCTCAATAAGCAGAAGGAGTTCATCCAAGGCTTGATGGAGTTGCTGAAGGAGAGCCTCGATGACATGCCCGCTGAGCTCAATCAGCAGGGGGAGTTGACCGCCGGCTTGGTGATGCTGCTGAAGAAGAGCATTGCCTCGGAGAAGAAGGCGACCAGCAAAATCCTGCGACTTCAGGAGGACAAGGCGAAGCTCTGCCACAAGATCGACCTGTTGAAGGAGAAGAACGCCGGCTAGAAGAAGCTGCATGAGAATAGTAGTTCCTCGATGAAGATGCTGCAGGCCCTCGTCATGATACGTAATGCGGCCATGGAACAGATGATGAAGGCTCGCATCGAGAAATCCCGCGTCATGGACAGAATGAAGAAGATGGCGGAGGAGACGCACAAGGAGATGGAGGTCGTGGAGGCAATGAAGAAGCAGTTACAACTCCGCGGTGAATTAGATCATTTGGGTTGATAATCTTCCTTCTTCTTTTGCTCCTGTGTTTCATCTTTTGCTTCGGGTGTTTCGCCGCACGTGTCACGTTCTCTGCAAGGCATTAATAGAACAATGGTTTTTTTGAGGGAATGAATAGAACAATGCTAACAATGAGATGACTAGCAAATTAGATCATTTTTATCGCCATATGGCACTGGACTGCCGTGTTTCGTGCTCCTCCGTCGCAGTACTACTCTAGTGGAAAACTTGAGTATACCACGCGGTTCTTTGCTCCTCGATCAGGTCGACGGCGCATTTGTACGAGCAGTCAAATCACAAGGCCCCGCCTTCCAGCAGTAATGAGCCGTCAAATCACAAAGTCCCTCGCCTCTCATGAAACCGACCAAGCTAGACTGCCCCGCCCTCTAGCCTTTTAAAAAATGTATACTTTTGTACAGCAGTAGTATTGATGGATTGCGCCATGGAGCAAAACTTGAAATTAGAAAAGGTGGTACATATAGAGAGCGCTCGTCGCCAAATTATGCATACAGTACTATTAAAAAGGCTAGTCACAATAATGGTGTCTAGCACAACCCACACCTCAAATAAAACTAAGCATCCTGGAATTCTTTGAAAAAACTAAGCACCCTGAAATTCTTTGACAACTAAACTGCTGGCTATATGATGTTGGCCATATATATTGTACGTATATAATGTGAAGAAATGAGTGGTAGTACTATACCAACTAAAAGATGAAATGTAAGAAATACTAGTATGTACGTATTGAAGAGTTAAAGTAACGAGAAGAAACATAACATAGTTCTGCTAGGGGCTCATCACAACACACCCCTCAAATTAAATTAAGCACACCTGAAATTAAACTTTGCAACTATTCCGGTAGACAATGCATTAGAACCACCATGAGCAACAACACTGCCACCTTACTCGTAGTCCTCGTCCTCGTCCTCGACTTCGTCCTTGTCCCTCTTCCTCTTGGCCGACACTTCTTTGATTGAATCGCACACTTGGCTGTTGCTC
Source organism: Triticum aestivum (assembly GCF_018294505.1). Lineage (NCBI taxonomy): Eukaryota > Viridiplantae > Streptophyta > Magnoliopsida > Poales > Poaceae > Triticum > Triticum aestivum. The sequence continues at coordinate 473,816,597 of NC_057807.1, read as the reverse complement.
TTCATCCAACCCTTGTAGATATTGAAGCAAAGGTAGCCATCCATTGCAGCGTAGTGGATGTGGTCTATATCTAGTACATTCCGCTGCCATGCATGACGTTGAAACGTGTATGGAGGTTTCTCGAGTTTACCGTACGAAGGATGAACCATGGCTCCTGCCAGGGTCAGCATTGAAGGCTGACGAGAGGACACCAGCCGATTCTTCTGGAGGTCGAAGGTGTTGCCTACAACGAGGCCTATCCGACGCAGGACTTCTTTGTCGCTACCAAAGTCTACAGTAACGAATTTGACTAGGTTGCTCTCGAGGAAGTCCTTAAAATCCTGGCATTCAACGTCGGCATGGCATATGTGGTAGACCAAGCATAAGTCATGCATGCAAACCTGGATCACGGCGGGCTTCTTTCTCTCTTCATCCTTTAGATCCTTCTCTCGTCCCAGGACTGTGGTGTACTCAACATCTAGCCCAGCGACCCACTCATCATCTGAGTCTTCGAACATGCGTCTGAAGCAAGAAAGGCATCCTTTCACCGTCACGGAAGAACGGGTGTAGATGATGTCAAACTCATCGCCGGTGATGGTTCTAACCTTGTACTCACCGCCAATTGTGGAGATTTGGGACGCCATGGATTTGGGAGGAGGGTTAGGATTAGTGGAACTGCCATAATGTGAATGGACGGGACGACTAGGAGCGAACCGCCGTAGTATTGAAGGACGTGTGGGGAAGAGTAGGAGCGAACTGCCAACGTGCGAACGGCAGGGTAGTGGCTTTCCATTCTCCCATGATACGGGATTCCGAGAGCCCCTGGATCTGAGATCAAACGGTTGCATGGCGTGATTCTAGACCTATGGGTGAATATCCTATCCTGGAGGGTTATTCTGCAATTTTTCAGCAACTTAGCATGCGACCATTTGATCTCAGATCCAAGGGCTGCCAGCAGCCCTTATCATGGTCGTGCCTACCACGACCGTCACGTCGCTCGCCCGGTCGCGCCCTTAGAGATTTAACATGGTGCGTTAGGCTATCTGATGTTGGCATGTCATACATAGTCATCACTTAGTCACTCATACTACAACAAGGTTGGCTATAAGTGTATTTATTTTTTGTACTTATCTCTATCTCTTTCTTCATACTCCCTCCGTCCCATGATATAAGAACGTTTTGGACACTAGTGTAGTGCCAAAAACGTTCTTATATTATGGGACACAAGGAGTACTAGTATTTATTGCATTTGCCAAGGAGTGACCTCTTCCAATGAAATGGTGTTGCTAAGTTTGCTTCATTTAATTAGCTATAGACTCAAAATTGTCTTTTCACCTAGATACACGCGCTTAGCACCATTTCTTCCTTGGGTCACCAAACCAGTCTCTCTCTTCTTGATTAACTTGCCACATCAGACATTACGCCTATGTGGCAAGCTTAAGCACCTGTAGGAGCAAGTAAGTACAACAGTGCGCTTCACATGGCATTTTTGCATATGTGGAGGAAAGAGAGGCAAGGAAAAAATGGGGAAGTGGGCTCTCATGCAAGAACCAGCCTCTACTACATGGTGGAGCATTGGGAGAGGCACCTGTATGAAGGTGGTCAGGAATCGGGAGACTCACGCCGGTCGTAGCACCGCAGTTAAAATGATAATGGCAAGTCAAATCATGGGGCCCCACCTGTCCAACAGTAACTCTTTGTCAAATCACACAGCCCTACGTTTGCAGCAGCCTACTCCCTCGTCTTCTCGCGTCTCTATCGAACCAACTAGGCGGAACTGCCCCGCCGCTTACCGCGCAGGAAAAGCCCCGCCCTCGACTTTTAAATGGTATACAATATACTAATTTTGTATCCATGGATTGCGCCCGCGCCATGGAGAAAAGCGTCTAGAAAACGGCGGTACACATGTACGGAGTATACAACATGCCTGTCGCGTTCGCGTCACACCCTAGACGGTCGATTGGTCTGACACGCTGCTCTCCAAATGGAACGCACATCATATTGCGTTTTCACACACATGTGAGACGACAATTGAGAACCGACCATAGGCACACTCCCCAGGCCCGCAAGTCGGGTGACTTAATGGAAGAGGGAGACGAGCGATGGTACTAGAGAAGTGTTGTACTACGTTGGTGCTTGGACGATCCCTGCAAGACACGGATGTCGGATTTTGGGTCCCGGCAGACCCTTGAGGTTCGAACACTGGGGTGCGTGCGGAGATCTCGCCCACTACCTACCTGCACCCCACCGCCATGCTAGGATCTAAGCTATGAACAGAACAACACAAGAGACATAGTGTTTATACTGGTTCAGGCCACCATTGTGGTGTAATACCCTACTCCAGTGTGTGGTGTGGTGGATTGCCTCTTGGGCTGATGATGAACAATACAAGGAAGAACAGCCTCACGAGGGTCTGTTCTTGGCTGGTGCGATGAACTACTAGGGGGAGTTCAGTCGCTCTCTCTACTGGTCGCTTGGTGAGGATCCCGTCCCTCTGGTTGCTCTCTAGATGCTTATCAAGATGCCTCTACCCTGTGGGTGGCTAGTCCTATTTATAGGCACAGGCCCTAGGCCTCTTCCCAAATATTGAGCGGGAAGGGCGCCAACAATTGGCCATTTTGAAGGGGAACATCTGGTACACTTATCCTGACTAAAGTTGGTCCTCGCCTGTCAAAGGCTCTGGTGCTGACGCCGGCTTGGGCTCCACGATGACATCCTTCCTGTCGTTGGACTGGTCTTGGTCTTGTTGCACCGAAATGGATGTCTTTGCTTGATGCTCTTGCCTGCGCTTGCTCCCTTTGCACCAAAGAGGAAAGGAGGACACTGCGTGGGCTGGCGCCCGCCTGGCACCCTTGGTCGTCATGGCTTGCGTCATGGTCACCTTGTGAGGTACCCTGCCTTGATCTCTCCGCCTCGTCGCGAGCCAGCCTGACGAGGCCGTGCCCGAGGAAGCTCCTCGTCGTCCGCCCCGCGAGGCTTGGCCCCTCGCGAGGGTCTTGAGCTCGTGTTGATGAAGATGGGCCGTGCTGGGGCCCCTTTGAGCCACGCCGCAGGCCGCAGGCAGGCAAGTCTGGGGACCCCCGTTCCCAGAACGCCGACAGTAGCCCCCGGGCCCAAGGCGTGCCCGGACTTGGCCGAGCAGAGAGGCGAAAGGGCAAGTGCGAAGCGCCGCGGGCCCTAACAGCCTGCGGCCTTGGGCGCCGCATGGCAGTTGATGGGACGCGGGTGCCTTAGCAACCGCGCGAGTTGATAAAGGAGCAGCATCTGCCTAGGCCTTGGACCTACGGCTGAGGCCGAGGCGCGCGTCTTGTCTTCTGCAGCGCTGACGCAGGTCCTCACCCACATCTATCTTCGCAACCCCAATGTCGACCTCGACAGCCTGCTAGAGCCGGCGAGCGGCGAGCTTGCCGCTGCCGCTGCTGAGGCCATGAAGGGTCGCGCGGAGACGCTGCTGGGGAAGTTCCGGGCCTTAGCACCTGGCCGAAGCGAGGCGCTGCCGGTGCTGCGGCTCCGCAAAGCAAACCTGCTCCACGCAGCTCCACTGCCGACAAGTGACTCCGTTGTGGCTCATGTCCTGCTTTTAATTCCTGCACATGTACCATGCCTCGGGGAGGCGTTTAAACTTGCGTTTGGTATTGTGATAACAGTATGGACTGTAATATTTGCTTTTGAATTCCTTGAAATTTGCGCTCTCCCTACTTGCTCATGTTCTACGCCAGCAGAGCCCGGCCCCGCGCATACCTCAGCCACCATTAGCCCCGACCGGAAACCAGGACGGGACCAAGGAGTGAGGGGCTACGTGACAAGTTAGGCTCCTGAGTCGTGATGCTCATGAGTCCCCCTTGGCGCACGAACATCAAGTAGGGAGGTGAGATGTGTGGGTGAATCTACCATTCTACGTCTGCAGAGCCCGGCCCCGCGCATACCTCAACCGTCGTTAGCCTTTCGGAACTAAGGAGTGAGGGGCTACGTGACCAGTTAGGCTCCGTAGTCGCGATGCTCAGGAGTCCCCCTTGACGCTCAAATGGCCTTCGTACCTTGGCTCCGCTCCGGGAGAGATGCGCGACGAACTAGGCCCGAGGGGCCTGGCTGGGTGGCGTACGTCTGGGCGTGACCCAGGCGCAGCCCCTGTGCCCAGCCCCCTCGTGCGGCACTCCCGAGGGGAGGCGTTGCGATGAGACCATACACTGAGCTCTGGGCTCCCTGAGGTTGATGCGGCCAAGGGCCACCCTCAGTTGTTTATCACCAGCGCTGAGCATAGCGCTACCGTATGTGTACGGGCGTAGCCGCTCCTCGGCAGTGTCGTCAGCCAGCACGGATCATGGTGCTTCCACTGGTGCGTGGGAGGCGGCTCCCCTCCGGGAGGAGCCCCCGGGGCATATACAGCCCCACCCTGACATGTGGCCGGCACGGTAGGGCATGAGGAGGTGTATCTGGGCACCCGTGAGCCAGCGCGGGACTCACGGGGCCCTACCTCAAGGCGGGTTGCGCCTGGCACTGGGCCTTAACTTGTGATGTGTTCCTGCAAATTTGGCCAGATGCCGATGCTCTACGTCCTCGAGTCCTGGCCCTCGAGCTGGTCTCAGCCGTCGCTAGTTTGCCGGGGCGCGATGCCATGGGCAAAGCCAGAGGGTGAGGGCTGGAGAGCCGGTAGGAGTCCTGAGTCGTGATGCTCAGGTACCCCCCCTTTAAAGCGCAAGCTTGGTTAGATGTCGGCACTCTACGTCCT
>NC_057807.1:473734536-473811458 GCF_018294505.1 Triticum aestivum | reverse complement strand
TCGCGATGCTCAGGTACCCCCCCTTTAACGCGCAAGCTTGGTTAGATGTCGGCGCTCTACGTCCTCGGGTCCCGGCCCTCGAGCTGGTCTCAGCCGTCGCTGGTTTGCCGGGGCGCGATGCCATGGGCAAAGCCAGAGGGCGAGGACTGGAGAGCCGGTAGGAGCCCTGAGTCGCGATGCTCAGGTACCCCCCTTTAACGCGCAAGATGCCGACATCAAGGGAGAAGGGGTGCCACGGACAGGCACCAAATAACAAGCATGATGGGTCGAATGCATAGCCCGAAAATAAACGCAAGAGGGGTACACGCCGCTGGGTCTGACCCGAGCGACTTGGGGATGATGCAGCCCGAGGGGCACCCCCTACGAAGTAAGCTAAGAACATGAAATAAAAGGGATACACGCCGCAGGGACGGACCCACGCGGCCTGGGTATAATGCGGCCCTGGGGGGCGCTCCTAGCTGGAAATGAAACTAGAAAGATGTCACCTGATAGTGTTGACGACGCAGGGGTGTTGAGGTAGCAGACATAGCGGGCTGCAGGAGTCGATCTTCACGAGCCCCCAGGCCCTGGAGCCTCGGGAGGCTCCGGTGGCGCTGGTGGCTCCTCGCGAACTATCTCCATCTTAGCCAGGACTGCAGAGTGCCTGGCCTCCTGAGCCTCCAGGATGCTCCTCATCAGGCGCTGGCGTGCCGCAGCCACGTTCGGCAAACCGTAGGGCATGCGAACGTAGCTGTGGTGCGGGCCCCCATAGCGCCCCACACGTGAGGGACAGAAGTGCTCCTGAGAGGCGACTCGGTTGAGCCCTGGGATGTCGATGCAGACGCGCAGCCCGCCATCCTCTCCTGGATGGGGAGCTGCGGCGGGTAAGCGGCGGTTGCCACTCATGATCCTTGACTCCTGTAGCTCCTGAACAGCCTTGCTGACGAACTCCTGAGGGTTTGGCCCTCCTTGCCTTGCTCCTTCTTGAGGGAAATGTGCTTCAAAACACGCCTCCAAGTGGTGCCCAAGCGCCTCCCTAGTGACCTTGGCAAGGTCGGTGGCCCTCCAGGGTTGAGCCCCTGAGCCCTGCCTGAGAAGGGCGCCGGGCGCGCTTTCCTATGCGATAGAAGGAGGTTCCCCCTGGGCAGGCGCGGGCCCTGAGGGACCTGCTTCCTGAGGGGCCAGGCCGAGCGATTTCTTCTTCTTCTTGGCGGCGGTCTCGAGAAGCCTCCTGCTTCCGCAATCCGGATCTTCCAGTGATGCGGCCTGAAAGGCTCACTCCAGGGAGCACACCGCATCTTTCTGCTCGCAGGGCACTATGATGACTCCTCCACTTCCTGGCATCTTGAGGACGTTGTAGCCATGGTGAGTCACGGCCATGAACTTGGCCAGCGCTGGGTACCCGAGGATGGCGTTGTACGACAGGCGAATGTGGGCGACGTCGAAGTCGATGAGCTCTGTGCGGTAGTTGTCACGTGTCCCGAAGGTGACAGGGAGGCGAACCTGCCCAATTGGGACCGTGGAGCCGTCGGTGACTCCGGAGAAAGGCTTGGTTGGCTGAAGCTGATCGTAGGTCGGTGACAGGGAGGCTTCCAAATTTCCTCAGTTCAACTTTCAGAATTTAGACATGATGCATGGATGCAATGCCACTAATTACAAGCATTATTCTAGGGCTGTGACAAGATATGAATGTCTTTTGAATTTCAGATTTGCAGTATTGAGCATATGAAGTATTTTATGAATTCTAGAGATCTATTTTTAGCACTTAAAAAATGTAGTTTCATAGGAGTATAAAAGTGCAGACAAGGTGATTCTCAGAGAAGAAACTGCAAGTTTCAGTTTCAGATAAGAAACTGTAAGTTCAGTTTCAGATAAGAAACTACAACTTTCAGAGGCAGAGCATTTATATTAACACGGCCTTTTCAAACAGGGTTAACATCATGTTGGAAGTTTTATTCATGGTCGAAAATGGAACTACCAGCCAGTTAACATCATGCTAATCAACATTCATGCATAGCACATCTTCATATGATGCACAATCAAAATGCCCACACAATGTCGAGTGTGCAAAACACAGAGAAAACGAGGGACGAAGTTTTGGCAAGTGTTGGACGTGGTTTTGGGCTGCCCCGTATAGGCTTTCATTTTTAACATGCGCAGCCCACGACCTCGGATGGGAGGTCCATAGGCCTGTTTGTATTTTCTTAGGGCCATCATGTATCGACCGGCCTATGGACCTCCCATCCAAGGTTTTATTTTTGGCAGCCCAATTTATGTATTTTTTTGAAGAAAACGTAGAGGTCTGTTCTATTTTTCTATATAAGAATAGGAACGCCAGGTCCAACTTAAGTTTCCCTTCTAACTATATTACATATATTTAAATTATTTTATATGTTTATATATTATTTTTATTGTCATCATATATTTAACAGATACTTACATATGTAAGAAAACAATATCCCACATCTTATTAACTTATAAAAATAATTTCTTAACAAATAAAATCCTAGATTATTTTTGCACGAAAATCCTAGTGATTGTGTACAAAAGCTTGGTAAGATTTAAGGAAGAATGTAATAATATCACTTATTATTTAAATATATTTATAACAAAATGCTCAACCCCTTTTTATTTTTTGATAACATTGCTGGCCCAACCCAACATGATAATTAGAATCAGCCCACCAAAATCATGTATTTCGAGAAAGTGCAAATGACCTGTAATTTTTTAGGAAATAAAATAAATGGGCCGCATGGACGCTACATTATTTGTTCACCCAGCCCAGCTAATGGCTGTAATTCAAATAAAGATCGAATTGACTGTAAATTCTACCGTGCAAAAAAGACTGTAAATTCTGAAAAAAATGGGTTGAATACATGCCACATTTTTGGAGGCTGAAATGTGGGCCAATAGGTCGAAGCCAACACAAGTCGTTGTCAATTTAGTCAACAAAAGATTCTGAGATGTTAGCCGTTGGATTTACATCCAACGACTGGAATCCATCTTCAATCTCTCATCTTCTTCCTCCAGCGCTGTCGGGACCACGTCCCGCCTCCTACTACTAGCAGCTCTGCTTAGCACGCTTCGCTATGAAGCGCTACTCCATCGTTGGCCAGGCCATCCATCCACCCCTCCAAACCTCCTGTTCTTCTCCACCGACTGCCGAACCAAACCGCACTAGAACCAGTTAACCCTCGTACACCTCTCCGTCTGCGACTCTACTCCCGCGTATTCCCATCTCCGGCTCGTTGCTGTCCGGGGCCTCGCCGTCATCCACCACCTTGGATGCGCTCGGCGCAGCGTGGTCAACGTGGTCAACGAAAGACACCATCGGAAGTAGACTGTGCGTGGAGAGGCTGACAGCTGGGTCCATGGCCGCACACAAGGAAATGCCTCCTTATTACGCGCAAAATAATGATTCCTCCACCTGACATCTGGGACCCACCGAAAGGGCCTCTGTATTTCACGAAAAAAACGTGCCCCCCACTGACATGTCGGACCCACCAGCTATCTTCGCACGCAAGGAAGTGCCACCTTATTACGCACAAAAAAATGAATACTCCCCCTGCCAGCTGGAACCCAGCATAGTGGGAGGCTGACTTGTGGGCCTACCAAGTAGACGGGGACGGAGGGCTTTGTCAACTTAGTCAATATGAACGATTCTAGCTCTTGTTACCATACGATGTTCATCCAACGGCCGTAGTGCCGCTTCAACCTCTGGTATTCTTGCTCCAGTCGCCCAAACTAGCGTCGGTCGTGCCGCGTGCTCCTGCCTCCCGTGGCCGGCTGTGATGCCGCGGAGGCCTCACCGCCCCCTACTACTCCCACCGCTGGCCAGGCCATCCCTCTACTCACCCACACCCCCTATTATTCTGCAGCGATAGCAGCCTCACACTGCAGCCGAACCAGTGAACCATCGTACTCCTCTTCGCCTGGGCATCAACTGCTGTGTCTTCCCCGGCTCCGTGTCGTCCCCTTCCTAGGCCTCGCCGTCGTCCACCGCTGTGGTGCTCTCGGCGCGGCGTGGTCAATGTGGTCAATGACCAACTTCCATCGAAAGAGTACTGTGCGTGGAGATGCTGACAGCTGGGTCCATGGCCGCAGCAAGGAAGTGCCTCCTTATTACGCGCAAAATAATTATTCCTCCACCGAACAGCTGGCACCCACCGAACGGGCCACCGTATTTCGCGAAAAAAATGTTTTCCCCTGACTGCTGGGACCCACCAGCTACACCTTCGCACGCAAGGAAGTGCATCTGGGAAAAAAATGATTCGCCCCCCTGACTGCTGGGACCCACCAGCTACATCTTCGCACGCAAGGAAGTGCCTGACAGTCGGGACCCACCTGGTCGAAGCATACGTAGCGTTGTCATTCTAGTCGCGAATGTGTACGTACATATATACTGGTTGATGTAGAGGCGCACACGTGTCGTAGTAGAGGCGCGCACGTAGCATGTACACGTACGTACAGCGGCCAGGGTGCAAGAAAAAAAAATATGGCCACGTGTGTGTACATACGGGCGGGGTCTCGAACTGCTACTCGTGCATACGTACGGCGAGGTCTCGTGTACATGGCTGGGTCGAAACGGAGAAACAGCATCATCGTCGTGTTCATGGGGAGGCAACGGAATGCGTCGTGTTCATGGGGAGGCAACAGAATGCGTCGTGTTCTTGGGGAGGCAACGGAATGCATCGTGTTCATCAGGAGGCAACGGAATGCGTCGTGTTCATCGGGAGGCAACAAAACGCGTGGGAGCCAACCGGCTTGGACGGAACAGGCGATGGAAATGAGGCATGGCGTACCGGAGAACGGAGGAAACGGTCTTGTGTTCATCAGGCCGCGTTCGAAATGGGGTCCTGTTTATCGGGAGGGGTCTGGCATACCGCAAAATGGAGGAAATGGACCTCCTACACTCAAAATGGGGGTCCTATTGACCGGGAGGGGTGTGGCGTACCGCAAAATGGACGAAATGGACCTCCTACGGTCGAAACAGGGGTCCTGTTGATCGGAGGGGTGTGGCGTACTGCAAAACGAACGAAAAGGACTTGTGTTGGAGTGCTACGGTCTAAACGGGGGTCCTGTTCATCGGGAGGGGTGTGGCGTACCGTGAAACGGGACTCCACGGGATATTGTTCATGTCCACCGTCGACCTCCTCCAGCCTCCACGGGCTCCTATTCATCCAGCCTCCACCGCACGCTACTCCACTGGCTACTGTTCAACCACCCCTCCACTGTCTACTGTTCATCCAGCCATCCACACCACGGGGTCCTGTTCAACCACCCCTCCACGGGAACCCCTCCACCGTCTACTATTCATCCAGCCCTCCATACCACGGGGTCCTATTCATCCAGAGGTAACGCCACCGCTCACTGTTCATCCAACCCCCCCCCGCAACGCTCACTGTTTATCCAATCGATCGGCTTCAGTTAGCAGCAGTAGCAAAGGAATCGCTCGATCGGGTTCAGTTAACAGCCATCGATCGATCACTCGGGTTCAGTAACGTGTAGCCTGCAGTGCAATCGCTCGGGTTCAGTTAGAGCCCAACGCCTCGCTCGGGTTTAGTTAGACCTAACGCCTCGCACACACGCGCGTACGTGTATGAGAGAAACGCACATCGCTCGGCCCCCGACCTCCCACCGTAACCGGGAACTCCCCAAAATTTTCCTCCCCATCGCTTCTACCACGGTTTTTTCCGTCATGGACGGCCCAAAGAATGTCATGCAGCTGCGTCTCTGGCTTGCCCAGGATGAAAAGCCCATTTTCTATCATGATTTTTTGTCATAGAAGTAGGAGCCCACCACATCTATGATGATACCGGGTTTTGTCACAATTATCGTCATAGAAGTGTCATATGTATGATAGAAATTTTTTTCGTTCAGCCCAAAATGTCACGGATGTGTCATTTTTTGTAGTGATAGCAACGAGAAACCACGACGCAACAAACACAAGCGTCGCAAACACGGTGATAGCACCGAAGACACGACAGTCAATGCCGGATTCACTGGCTCTAAGTCTGGTCAGCGGAAAAAGCCATTAAAAAATAACAATTCGGGCCCGTCTAGTTTTGATCGCATAGTCGACCGTCCATGCCAAATTTATGGCACCCCAGGAACACCAGCCAATCATACCAACAGAGAATGCTGGGTCTTCAGACAAGCCGGCAGGTCAGGTCCCGAAAACAAGGAGAAGGGGTCTCAAAGAGACAATGACGACAAGGAGCCCCGATCACCGAATATAGGAGGGCAAAAGAAATTTCCCCCGCAAAACAAAACGGTGAACATGGTAAACGCCACCCACATTCCCAAGTTGGAACGAACGTGCACTCTTAGGGATGTCGACTTAACGGAGCCAGTCGCCCCACAATACAACCTATGGCCGATCACCTTCGATCATGCGGACCGTCCGACCAATACCAATTAGGGTAATCCAGCCGCACTCGTCCTTGACCCAATAATTTATGGATTCCACCTCACGCGAGTCCTTATGGACGGAGGCAGTAGTCTAAACCTGCTGTATCAGGACATAGTGCGCAAGATGGGTATTGATCATTCGATGATCAAGCCTACTAAAACCACCTTTAAAGGTATCATACCAGATGCGGAGGCCAATTGTACAGGCTCCATCACTCTAGAGGTAGTCTTCAGATCACCAAACAATTACTGTACCGAAGAGTTAGTCTTCGACATCGTCCCCTTTCGTAGTGACTATCAGGCACTGCTCGGACGAACCGCGTTTGCTCGATTCAACGCGGTGCCACATTATGCCTACTGTAAGCTCAAGATGCCCGATCCGCGTGGCGTCATCACGGTTAATGGCAGGGCCGAACTTCACCTCACTGCCGAAGAGTCTACCACCGCTTTAACAGCGGAAGCAACGAGTGGCACCTTTCAACCGAACCTCGAGTCGATGGACAAGCCCCCGGACACCGCTAAAGGAGTCCGAACTATGGTGCAGCAGGATAACCCGGCTTGTCAGGAGCTCAATTAAACACTCCGGCAGAGGTTAAGACAGACCAGATACTGCTGCTCAACCGCTCTGTGGCACAGAAATGTTTTTGTATTTCCTTTGCAGGTTCACCCTTGCGTAGGCCAGGACTGATGGCGTGGAAATAGTTCAAACACGTAAGGGAATCTTCAGATATTCCCCTCGATGACCATCCGACTACACTTCGGATCCGCATACAACTTTGTCCCGCCTGGTCTCAGTAGGTTCCGCAGTCATATTTCTTTTTATCACAATTACTTGTACTCATGCGCATCGACGTATTATTCAAATACAACATGTGGATTTATATGATGCCTATTTGTTGTTATTTCTTATTGAAACTCTTTTGTCAAAAGGCAGCTGCACATCGCGATATGCCTTAATATGCCAGGGGCTTCATTATACCCATAATACGGCAATAAAGTCCGAACACCTTCACGGCAGTTCGACACCCTGAACTTATAGCATTATATGCATCAGCTCCAAATCATGTCTTGGGTCAATAGTTGGGTTTGCCCGGCTCCCATGTTTTGGTACCTTACGTTCTGCTATATCGGCTAAGGTAGCACAGGGAGAACTACTGCGATTGTGTCCCGGTTCTTCCGGACGAGCACCTCAGTAGAGAAAGCCGAAAACTGACTGGCATGATACAGCAAGAGCTGGTCAGCTATTCGAGAGGTTGTAAAATCTTTAAGGATTTCTTCCGCATAATGCCACAACCAATGCAGCGTGCGACGGATCGGCTTTTCTTCCGATCAGGTGCTTCTAGAGCCCCTCGTGCGGTCTTCCGAACACCAGGGGTTGCACCTACCTTCCTTTTGTTAAACTCCTATGGCTAAGTGAGAGTGATAAAGCCCTATAGTCCGATTGCCTGCTTCGCTGTGCTGAACACCTCCTTCAAGGACCCAAAGTTGGGATAAAGAGTGCTTAGGTTTATCCCCGAACACCCCCGTACTTACTACGTGGGGGTAGAAGCCGACGACTGGCCAACTCTCAGGATTAATATATAAAACGGCCGCACAGGAGGAAAAACTTCCAAATAACAAGCAATAAATAACAGAAATGACCTTGTTCAACATTACAGGACAACATGAATGTATTCATGGAAATATAATGTCCTTGGTGCGTAGCTCCGCGGCAAGGCGGGCTCCTTTCAAGACACCATCATAATATAATTCGGGCTTGCAGTGCTCCTTCCCCTCCGGCGGTCCCTCGGTCATCAGCTTTTCCGCATCCATCTTCCCCCAGTGCACCTTTGCACGGGCGAAGGCCGTTCATGCACCTTCCATACAGACCAACCGCTTGATGACTTCAAGTCGAGGGCATGTGCTCACAAGCCGCTTCACGAGCCCGAAGTAACTGCTTGGAATCGGCTCGGCGGGCCATAGCCAGATAATTAAATCCTTCATGGCTAGCTCGGCCGCCTTATGCAGTTCGATCAACTACTTCAGATGATCGGCAAAAGGCACCGGATAATTCGGTGCCAGATACTGCATCCAGAATAGCTTATCTGCAGTGTTCCTTTCTTTGGCTCAGTAGAATTGGGCGACATCAGATATGCTGCATGGCAGCTCCGCAAATACCCCTGGAGAAATCAGAATTCAAATTATCAACTTAATATTCTCCTCTCAAATACTTGCTTTGTATAAAAAAGCCTTACCTGCCGCAATCTTCCTCGCCTCCTGGATTTCCTTCAGGGCACCTTGGGCTTCCCCCCGGGCATCACTTGCGGCCTCGCGAGCTTGGGAGAGTTCGGATTCTTTCCCTGATAAACTCTGCTCCAAGCTCTCGCATTTCTTCATGGCCTCCTGAAGCTCTCGCTTAGCTTCAATAACTCTGGCCTCGTGCTTTTCACGAAGAGCCTGCTCTGTGGCTGCCTTCTTCTCGGCTTCGGCCATAGCCTTCTTAAGAGCCTCAATTTCGGTCGTCGCCTCTAGAGCACATCACAAAAACATTTTCATCATGCACAATTATCCATTTGTGCTAAATGAATAAGATTTCTGCATACCTTGATTCTCCTCGAACTGCTTCCTCACCCGGCCAAGTTCTCCTTCGGCCCGCTCCAGACTATGCCTCAGTCTGGATAATTCTGCAACATGAGAGATGGCGGTCGCTATAGACGCCTGCTTTTTAAAAGAGATAAATGTCATCAAGTGAGTCTCCTGCGAACATAAATTTGATTCTCTGTCTGGTTCTTCTTTCCACTGAAAAGTGTATCAGGGGCTGCTATTTATACTATGACACTCTTCCAAACCTCATAAAACATACCTCAATGCCTCTTATAAGGCTGATACATGATTTATTCAGTCCACTCTCAGTGGACTGAATCTTCTCAATCACTGCACCCATAAGGGCACGGTGTTCATCAATGATGGAGGTGCTTTTCAGTGCCGCCAATAAAGTATCCCGCACCTCTGGTTGGACAGAGGTGGCCGGTGGAATAGACACACCCCCTCCAGCCAATGGAGGCCGTCTACCTGATTCTGGAGCCTTATTGGTCTGCGGAATCGTGTCTGGCTGGGGGCCGGATTCAAGATGACCCCCGCCATCGACATCCACGGGAGCCTTTTCTCCCATGTGTCCAGCCCCGGAAGTTTGACCTTCTGGCGCCGCCTTTGCGATTCCCCCCCCCCTCCTTGGTCTAGGTCCTCCTGGGACAAAACCTCGGTGTTATTCACACGATCGAGGGAAGGGGCCTTCAGGGGTGTCCCGCTCTCCATAGCATCCGAACCCAACAAATCCTCCGACGAGGATGTTCGGTGCGGGACCTCGCCGGACTATAAAAGTATGGCTCAGATTAAAATATTATGCTGTAACAAGTCCGGGCGCATAAACGTGTTTGGATTTTATACTTACGAGTTCACCAGGGGCTGGGCCCTGGGATCCCACTCCGGGCTGCTATCGGCAGCGACGATGGACTCCTCTGGAAGAGGAGTTTTCCCCCTCTTAGGCGACTCGGCCTCCAAGGATGTGGAGGCTGTCCTTTTCTTTCTTCCCCCCGCCGGGGATTCGTCTTCCTCTTCCTCCCCTTCGGAGGAAGAACAAGCATTGGAGTCTTCGGATTTTGTGTCCGAGGCACCACGGCGACGGAGGCCGCCCTGGTCTTCTTGGCCTCCTTCTCGGCCTTCTTCTTTGGCACTTTGTAAGGCGCCGGGACCAGCATCTTCGTCAAAAGCGGGCCGGCAGGTTCTTCTGGCAGCGGGGCCCAACAGTAGATCCGCCCCGCCTTCTTCGCCCAGCCCTAGGAGAGTCGTGGGAAACACATTAAGCATTTTCCTAAGGGTATGCAAATAAAACATATGAATTGTCAACATACAGTGACTTACTGAACTTGCAGGGCGGGATAGTTGGTACCCGCGGTCCTCGGCGGAGTCTGGCCACGATTTTCCGGACTTGAAAAGCACCTTCCAGATGTCCTTGTGCGAGGAGCCGAAGAGCTCTAGCAGGGTCTGGTGCTTGGCTGGGTTGAACTCCCATAAATTGCAGGCCCGGTGTTGACAAGGTAGAATCCGGCGAATTAACATCACCTGGACTACATTGGCAAGTTTGATGTTCTTCTATTCCATGTCTTGGACGTGGGTCTGGAGCACCGACAGTTCGTCGGACGAGGCCTAGTTAAAGCCCTTCTTGGGCCAGGACGTAAGTCGCAGGGGGGCTCCAGATCTGAATTCCGGAGCAGCGGCCCATTCCTTGCCGCATGGCTCAGTGATGTAAAACCACTGCTACTGCCACTCCTTGACGGAATCATTGAAAGTACCTGCTGGCCATGTAACGTTGGGCATCTTTCTCACCATGGTGCCTCCGCACTTGGCATGCTCGTTGCTCACTACCTTGGGCTTCACATTAAAAACCTTCAGCATAAGCCAAAGTGCCGCGGGACACGGAGAAAGGCCTCGCACACGACGATGAATGTCGAGATGTTGAGGAAGGAATTGGGGGATAGATCATGAAAGTCAATCCCATAATAATATATGATGCCACGAACGAATGGGTGGAGGGGAAACCCTAACCCGCGGACAAAATGAGGGAGGAATACTACCCTCTCGTGGGGTTCCAGAGTGGGGACCATCTATCCCGCCTTCGGAAGACGGTGGCCGATTTTCTTGGACAAATACCCGGGCCCCCGAAGCTTTTTGATATCCTTCTCCCGGATGGTAGAGGCCATCCACTTGCCTCCTGCTCCGGATCCAGACATTTTCGGGAAACCTTTTTGGGTGGAGAAGACGAACGCTTGGGCGCTAGGGCTCAAGCGAGAAGGAATGGATGAGCAAAGGAAGAAGAAGGCGTGGGTGAAGGAGGGAGTCCTTATCCCCTTATAAAGGCAGCAGAGATCCTGTGCCTCCCCACTTGCCCGGTAAACTCGCTTATTCCCCAAGCGCCATGATTGATGGCGCGGTTGGGTTACCCACACCCTATTGATGAGAATCTTGTGATAAGGGGACACGATCTCTGCTTCGACAAGATGTGCCAATAAAACTGCCTCGTGATATGTGCGGTGGCAGGTTGAGAAAAATGGTTCGAATAAAGACCGGGCCATGGCGTGATGTCATGCTATGAAAAGTTGTCAGCAGATTAAATTTGTGGAATATTGTGCTCTCTACGGTGGTATGTGGAATTCGTTTTGCAGAGCCAGACACGATCCTTGTGTTCAAAATCTTCTATGGAGTATTCAGAGAAGGAACCCGCCTTGCAATGCCGAAGACAATATGCGCACCGGACTCATCGTCATTGAAGCCTGGTTCAGGGGCTACTAAGGGAGTTCTGGATTAAGGGGTCCTCGGACAGCCGGACTATATACTTTAGTCGGACTGGTGGACTATCAAGATACAAGATTGAAGACTTCGTCCCGTGTCCGGGTGGGGTTCTCCTTTGCGTGGAAGGCAAGCCTGGCAATTCGGATATGTAGATCTCCTATTTATAACCGACTCTGTGTAACCCTAGCCCCCTCCGGTGTCTATATAAACCGGAGAGTTTAGTCCGTAGGACCACACACAATCATAATCATAGGCTAGCTTCTAGGGTTTAGCCTCTACGATCTCGTGGTAGATCAACTCTTGTAATACTCATATCATCAAGATCAATCAAGCAGGAAGTAGGGTATTACCTCCCTCGAGAGGGCCCGAACCTGGGTAAACATCGTGTCCACCGCCTCGTGTTACCATTAGCCTCGTGTCCACCGCCTCGTGTCCACCGACAACAGGAGCTACACTTAGGTCACGGCTGGCATACCCCACCTCGCCAGGCCTCATGGGCCTGGTCTTCGCACACCCCTCCCAAGCAAGAGCTCGATGAGGAAAAGGTAGGATGGTCTGTTCGTATGTCAAGGGGGACTCCTGAGCATCGCGTCTCAGGAGCCTAACTGGTCACGTAGCCCCTCACCTCTTGGGCTCGTCCTGGTGATCCGGACGACTCAACGACGGCTGAGGCATGCGCAAGGCCGGGTGATTCGTCTCCGTCGTATCTACTTTTGCAAACACTTTTGCCCTTGTTTTGGACTTTAACTTTTATGATTTGAATGGAACTAACCCGGACTAACGCTGTTTTCAACAGAACTGCCATGGTGTTGTTTTTTTGTGCAGAAAATAAAAATTCTCGAAATGTCCAGAAACTCCATGGAACACCTTAGAAAAAATAAAGAAAAATCCTTGCAAAAGATGAAGACCAGGGGGCCCACACCCTGCTCATGAGGGTGGAGGGCGCCCCCCTGGGCGCGCCCCCTACCTCGTGGGCCTCCTGGTGGCCCTCCGACGCCAACTCCAACTGCATATATTGGATTTCGGGGAGAAAAAAATCAGAGAGAAGAAATCATCGCATTTTACGATACGGAGCTGCCGCCAAGCCCTAATCTCTCTCGGGAGGGCTGATTGGGAGTCCGTTCGGGGCTCCGGAGAGGGGGATTCGTCGCTGTCGTCATCATCAACCATCCTCCATCACCAATTTCATGATGCTCACCGCCGTGCGTGAGTAATTGCATCGTAGGCTTGCTGGATGGTGATGGGTTGGATGAGATTTATCATGTAATCGAGTTAGTTTGGTTAGGGTTTGATCCCTAGTATCCACTATGTTCAGAGATTGATGTTGCTATGACTTTGCTATGCTTAATGCTTGTCACTAGGGCCCAAGTGCCATGATTTCAAATCTGAACCTATTATGTTTTCATGAATATATGTGTGTTCTAGATCCTATCTTGCAAGTCTATAGTCACCTACTATGTGTTATGATCCGGCAACCCCGAAGTGACAATAATCGGGAGCACTCCCTGTGATGACCATAGTTTGAGGAGTTCATGTATTCACTATGTGCTAATGCTTTGTTCTGGTTCTCTATTAAAAGGAGGCCTTAATATCCCTTAGTTTCCAATAGGACCCCGCTGCCACGGGAGGGTAGGACAAAAGATGCCATGCAAGTTCTTGTCCATAAGCACGTATGACTATATGCGGAATACATGCCTACATTACATTGATGAACTGGTGCATGATGAACCACATCCGGCATAATTATCCATCGCTACATGATGAACCACATCCGGCATAATTATCCTTCGCTAATCCGGTGCCTACGAGTTTTCCATATACTGGTTTACGCTTATTTACTTTTTCGTTGTTGCTGTTACAATCACTACAAAATCCAAAAACATTACTTTTATTGTCTTTACTTTTGTTACCGTTACCACCACTATCATATTACTTTGCTGCTAAACACTTTGCTGCAGATACTAAGTTTTTAGTTGTGGTTGAATTGACAACTCAGCTGCTAATACATGAGAATATTCTTTGGCTCCCCTTGTGTCGAATCAATAAATTTGGGTTGAATACTCTACCCTCGAAAACTGTTGCGATCCCCTATACTTGTGGGTTATCAAGAATATTTTCTGGTGCCGTTGCCGGGGAGATAGCTCTATTCTTTGAGTCACTTGGGATTTATATCTGCTGGACACTATGAAGAACTTGAAAGATGATCGAACTACTATCTTGCCCTCAACTACGAGGGGAGGTAAGGGATTGCCATCTAGCCTTGCACTAGATTCTCCTTCTGTTATGAGTAAGTTTGCGACACCTAAACCTACTACTGCTATTGATTCTGATATTGCATGTTATTGATGATGCCACTTCTGCTATGCATGATACTTATGATGAAACTACTTCTATGCTTGATACTATTGTGCCACTTGGTGAATATCTTGATGAGCAAATTGCTAGGTCTAGAGAAAGAGAAATTATTGAACCTGAACATGATGATGTTAGTGACGATGAACCTATGCCCGCTATTCCTGAGGGTTATCTTTTTGATGCTGAATCTTCTGCAGCTATTTTTGCTTGCCAGGATAGACGTGAACATAAGAGGTTGCTAATTAAATGGAGTAAAGAATATTTTAGAGGTAGAATGAAACCCGACCCTGCTTTTGCTACTTCACCTATCTGTGTTCCTGATCAGGACTATTATGATTTTTCTATGTATCCAGATATAATTACTTTGGTTGAATCTGATCCTTTTTATGGCTATGAATCTGAAACTGTTGTGGCACATCTTACTAAGTTAAATGATATAGCTGCCCTGTTTACTAATAATGAGAGATCGCACTACCTTTATTTACTTAAGATAGTTCCGTTCTCATTAAAGGGTGATGCTAAGATATGGTATAACTCTCTTGATCCTGGTTGTGTGCAAAGTCCCCAGGATATGATTTATTACTTCTCTGCTAAATATTTCCCCGCTCATAAGAAACAAGCTGCTTTGAGGGAAATATACAATTTTGTGCAAATTGAAGAAGAGAGTCTCCCACAAGTTTGGGGGAGGCTTCTCAAGTTACTTAATGCTTTGCCTGATCATCCTCTTAAGAAACCTGAAATATTTGATATCTTTTATAATGGACTAATTGATGCTTCCAGAGATTACCTGGATAGTTGTGCTGGTTCTCTTTTCAGGGAAAGAACACCAGATGACGCTGAAATTCTTTTGAATAATATGTTGGCAAATGAAAATAATTGGGCACCTCCTGAGCTACCTCCTGAGCCAGTTCCTGAGACAATTACTAAGCCTATTCCTAAACCAACTCCGAAGAAGAGAGGTCTTCTATTTCTCAGTCCCGAAGATATGCAAGAGGCAAAGAAATCTATGAAAGAAAAAGGTATTAAAGCTGAAGATGTTAAGAATTTACCTCCAATTGAAGAAATACATGGTCTTAATTTACCGCCTGTTGAAGAAGTATATGATCTCAATTACTTATTTAATGAAGAACCTCCCGATATCCCGACACAGGTAGTAAAGGTAAATTCTCTCTATAGATATGATAAAGCTGAAGTCCCTCCTCCTAAAATTGCTAGTCAGTACTTGGATGAGTTTGATGACTTTATGTTTAAGCAAGACGACTTTAATGCTTATTTTGGTAGACAATTAAAACAGAATACCTTTACGATTAAACTCTTGGGTGATTATATGGCTGATATTAGAGGTGAACTTAAACTTGTTAGCAAGCATGCTTCTATGGTTACCACTCAAGTAGAACAAGTACTTAAAGCTCAGAAAGAAGTGCTTGATGAAATGAATAGTAAGAAAAATGATTATGCTATTAGAGTGGCTACTAGAACTGGTAGAATGACTCAGGAACCTTTGTTTCCTGAAGGCCACCCTAAGAGAATCGAGGAAGATTCTCAGAGAAACAATATTAATACACCTAGTTCCTCTAAAAGGAAGAAAAAGAAAAATGATAGGACCTTGCAAACTTCTAGTGAACCTATCGCTGAACCACCTGAGAATCCAAATGATATCCCTGTTTTTGATGATGAAACACAATCAGGTGACAAACATGAACCTAGCGATAATGTTAATGATAATGTTCATGTTGATGCTCAACCTAGTAATGATAATGATGTAGAAGTTGAACCTGTTGTTGATCTTGATAACCCACAATCAAAGAATCAACGTTATGATAAAATAGATTTTGTTGCTAGGAAGCATGGTAAAGAAAGGGAACCATGGGTTTAGAAACCCATGCCTTTTCCTCCGAAACCATCCAAGAAGAAGGATGATGAGGATTTTGAGCGCTTTGCTGAAACAATTAGACCCATCTTTTTGCGTATGCGATTAACTGATGTGCTCAAAACAAATCCTTATGCTAAGTATATGAAGGATATCATTACTAATAAAAGAAAAATACCTAAAGCTGAAATTTGCACCATGCTTGCTAATTATACTTTTAAGGGTGGAATACCAAAGAAACCTGGAGATCCCGGAGTGCCTACTATACCATGCTCCATTAAAAGAAGTTATGTTAAAACTGCTTTATGTGATCTTGGAGCCGGTGTTAGTGTCATGCCTCTCTCTTTATATCGTAGACTTGACTTGAACAAGTTGACACCTACTGAAATATCTTTGCAAATGGCTGATAAATCAACTGCTATACCTGTCGGTATTTGTGAGGATGTGCCTGTTGTAGTTGCAAACGTTACTATTTTAACGGACTTTGTTATTCTCGATATTCCCGAGAATGATACTATGTCTATTATTCTTGGAAGACCTTTCCTTAATACTGCAGGGGCCGTTATTGATTGCACCAAAGGCAATGTCACTTTTCATGTTAATGGCAATGAGCACACGGTGCATTTTCCGAGGAAACAACCTCAAGTTTATAGTATCAACTCTATTGGAAAAGTTCCATCGATTATATTTGGAGATTTCGAATTTCCTCTCCCTACTGTCAAGAAAAAGTATGATATTCTTATTGTTGGGGATTTTCATATCCCCGTTGAGGTAACTTAGTGTTATTCGAAATTTCTCCGGTTCCGGGATTATTTGGAATGAGTTTGTTAACAAGACTTGATCAACCTTGTTAGTGGGTTCATTTTGATGATCACGAGATGGATGAAACTAGAAGCACAACCTTCTGTACCCTCTTTATATTTCCTCTTATTTAGTAGAAATAAAGTAAAATAATATTTTTCTATCTGTTTCCTGACTTATCCATGCAATATAAAAATATCCCAAAAATAAAAGTCCTCAGAATGCCATGCCAATTTAATATGATTTTTTCGGGAATATTTAAGAATTTACTATGCAAAAATTACCACGGGGGGAGCTGCCACCTGGCCATGAGGGCGGAGGGTGCGCCCTACCCCCTGGGCGCGCCTCCTGCCTCGTGGGCCCACGGTGGTCCTCCTCCACTTATTCCTGCACCCATCTTTTTCCTCTGTCTCACACAAACATGAAAAACCAACTGAAGCACGAGTTCCAGCCCCCGTTGTTGTGATTTTCGATCTCCTTGCTCAAAGCACCTCTCGCAAAACTGTTTGGGGAGGTTGTTCCTTGGTATGTGACTCCTCCATTGGTCCAATTAGTTTTTGTTCTAGTGCTTTATTCTTTGCAAATTTGTGCTGCATAGGTGACCATGTTCTTGAGCTTGTATGACAAATGTATATGGCTCCAAGTAGTTCCAATGCTTTATATAGGCCCTAGGCACTTGTGGGAGTTGTTGCTATCAATTTTATCAAAGTTGGTTCACTTTTATTTGAAGTTACTAAAAATTTCAGAAATTTTTCAGAGGAAACAATATGTTTAGGAGGATGTTCCAAGGTGGTCCTTCAAGGAAGAAAGGTCCCAGGATTGCAATACGTGATCCTGACGAGGAACCACCAAGAGACGCTCCTATGAGGCCCTGTGAATGGCCGTCGGAAAATTTTATGAATCAAGTGGGAATCAAAGAAGAATTGAGCGCATATTTGAGTAACGCCAGTCTTGAGGACTTTGAAGCTGACAAATGCCCCCATTATCATGATCTCACAAGTTCATTTGTGAGGAGGTTTGAGTTTTCAACTTCGCGAAATTCTCTTTCAGTCATGTTTGACCTTTATGACAAATCTTATACCATGGACTTAGAGGATTTTACTTCTGCTTGCAAACTTCCAGCTTGGGGTAATGTCAGGGATCCCCCTAAATCTGAATATAGAGAATTCCTTGCTAGAATAGCTGTGGGGGAATCTAGGGATATAACACAAGCCACTATAGGTTGCATTCACTTTCCTGCTATACATTATTTTGCTCTCTTCATAGCTAGATGTATAAATGCTAAGGATGAAGCATGTCACATGTGTGTCCCTGATCTCAGTATTCTCAGGAGTGCTGTGTTAGGAGACCAATCTTATCATTTGGGAGCCATTATAGCTCGCAGGTGCATCAGAATAGGCACAACGGAGATTTCTTTGGAGGAATTTATGCAACCCGCTTAGCTAATTTTCTTGAGGTAGACATTCGTGAGGGTGACATGGAGTTACCACCTTCTTATTTAGATTTCGATTCTATGGTTTCCCACCAGTTTGTTGAGAGGACTGAACCACCTCTCTAGTATCGACTAATCTTTGACAGACGTCGTGTAGTCCATGTTGCTCTTCCTGCTCCTGCTTTCTTTGATTCACAGGAAAAAAGAATACATATTATTACCAGAGAGGAGGCAGATGAGTACGAAAGGAGAGTGGAGGCTGTTCGACTCCATGCGGCGGCGATAGCTGCTGCGTCACAGTATGACCCCACCTTCACCTATGGATATCGGCCAAGCCATCCCTGGCAATACACCAACTTAGGCCAAAAGCCTAAGCTTAGGGGAGTACGTATTTCCCACTGACATTACATTTATGTTCACACACACTCATTGCTAGATGTCGGTGCTCATGCTTTTTCATTGTATTATCCATGCTAGTTTAAATTTCTTTTTCCTGCCTTCTTCTTGTGTGTTTGTTAAACTTTAAGAAAAATCAAAAAAATTAGTGAGTTTACTTTTCATGCTTGTAGTAGAATTAAAAAGAAAACCCAAAAATATTTCCCGTTCTTCTTTTACTTGTTGGGAGCTTTCCCGTGTAAATAGTTTTTATTTCTTTTCCTTTCTTTGGGGGTCGAGAAGACCATATTGAAAATGCTTAGTGACTCTTATATGCATGATTGTTTATTTAAACTTAGAGCCCATATTACTTGTCTTCTCTCTTTAGTTGATTCCTTGCAGATTCCAGCTTAGTCCAATGCACGTGCACTCTTATTATTATACACACTGTTCGGTCGTGCAAGTGAAAGGCAATGATGATGATATATGATGGACTTATTGGGAAGAGAAAAGCTGGTATGAACTCGACCTCTCTTGTTTTTGTAAATATGATGATTCATCGTTCTTGATTCAGCTATTATGAAGTAAACATATTTGTAATGACATCTAGAAATTATAGTTGCTTGTGCCATGCTTGATTAGCTATGAGTTATAATGGTTTACCTTGTGTGCCAACATGCTATTAGAATGATTATGATGTGGTATGATGGGGTGGTATCCTCCTTTAAATCTATTGAGTGACTCGACTTGGCACATGTTCACGCATGTAGTTGAATCAAATCAACATAGCCTTCACGATATTTATGTTCATGGTGGATTATATCCTACTCATGCTTGTACTCGGTGTGAGTTAATTTTAATGCATGTTTACGACTGTTGTCGCTCTCTCAGTTGGTCGCTTCCGAGTCTTTTGCTAGCCTTCACCTATACTAAGCGGGAATACTGCTTGTGCATCCAAACTCCTTAAACCCCAAAGTTATTCCACATGAGTCCACTATACCTACCTATATGCGGTATTTACCTGCCGTTCCAAGTAAATTTGTATGTGCCAAACTCTAAACCTTCAAATAAACATTCTGTTTTGCATGCTCGAATACCTCATATGTCAACTAGAGCTGCCCTTATCTTCCGTGTTAGGCGGGTTATTCTCAAGAGGAGTGGACTCCTCTCCTCATTCACGAGAAAATGGCTGGTATCTGAGATGCCCAGTCCCATGCTTCGTGCAAACTAAATCAAAATAACTGCAAACAAAACTCCCCTTGGGACCCGTTGAATGTTGGAGGCACTCGTTGTTTCGAGCAAGCCATGGATTGATGCTTGTGGAGGAAGGGGAGTATAAACTTTATTCTGTTTGGGAACCGCCTATAATCTGTTTAGCATGGAAGATATCGTCGTCTTTTAGTTGTTATGTTGACAATGAAAGTATGCCGCTCAAAATATAATTCATCTCTATTTCAAAACCGAGCTCTGGCACCTCTACAAATCCATGCTTCCCTCTGCGAAGGGCCTATCTATTTACTTTTATGTTGAGTCATCACCCTTCTTATTAAAAAGCACCCGCTGGAGAGCACACTGTCGTTGCATTCATTATTATTGGTTTATATTGGGTATGACTTGACTGGATCTCTTTTACCATGAATTACAATGTTTAGTCAGTCCTTGATCTTTAAAGGTGCTCTGCATTTATGTTTTGCGGTATCAGAAAGGGCTAGCGAGATACCATTTTGTTATATCATGTTATGATTATTTTGAGAAAGTGTTGTCACCCGAGTTTCATTATTATGGCTTGCTAGCTGATTATGCTATTGATATGAGTAATTGTGAGACCTACATGTCATTGTGAATATGGTTAGTTCATAATAATTGCTGAGACTTGAATGTTGGCTTTTCATGTTTACAACAACAAGAGCAAACAGAGTTTGTAAAAGTTTTTCTTTTTCTCTTTCAGTTTGTCAACTGAATTGCTTGGGGACAAGCAAGGGTTTAAGCTTGGGGGAGTTGATACGTCTCCGTCGTATCTACTTTTCCAAACACTTTTGCCCTTGTTTTGGACTCTAACTTGTATGATTTGAATGGAACTAACCCGGACTAATGCTGTTTTCAGTAGAACTGCCATGGTGTTGTTTTTTTGTGCAGAAAATAAAAATTCTCGGAATGTCCTGAAACTCCACGGAACACCTTAGAAAAAATAAAGAAAAATCCTTGCAAAAGATGAAGACCAGGGGGCCCACACCCTGCTCACGAGGGTGGGGGCGCGCCCAGCCTACCTTGTGGGCCCCCTGGTGGCCCTCCGATGCCAACTCCAACTCCATATATTGGCTTTCGGGGAGAAAAAAAATCAGAGAGAAGAAATCATCGCGTTTTATGATACGGAGCCACCGCCAAGCCCTAATCTCTCTCGGGAGGGCTGATCTAGAGTCCGTTCGGGGCTCCGGAGAGGGGGATTCGTCGCCGTCGTCATCATCAACCATCCTCCATCACCAATTTCATGATGCTCACCGCCGTGCGTGAGTAATTGCATCGTAGGCTTGCTGGACGGTGATGGGTTGGATGAGATTTATCATGTAATCGAGTTAGTTTTGTTAGGGTTTGATCCCTAGTATCCACTATGTTCTGAGTTTGATTTTGCTATGACTTTGCTATGCTTAATGCTTGTCACTAGGGCCCGAGTATCATGATTTCAGATCTGAACCTATTATGTTTTCATGAATATATGTGTGTTCTAGATCCTATCTTGCAAGTCTATAGTCACCTACTATGTGTTATGATCCGGCAACCCCGAAGTGACAATAATCGGGACCACTCCCGATGATGACCATAGTTTGAGGAGTTCATGTATTCACTATGTGCTAATTCTTTGTTCCGGTTCTCTATTAAAAGGAGGCCTTAATATCCCTTAGTTTCCAATAGGACCCCGCTACCACGGGAGGGTAGGACAAAATATGTCATGCAAGTTCTTTTCCATAAGCACGTATGACTATATGCGGAATACATGCCTACATTACATTGATGAACTAGAGCTAGTTCTGTGTCACCCTATGTTATGGCTGCAACATGATGAACCACATCCGGCATAATTATCCATCGCTAATCCGGTGCCTACGAGTTTTCCATATACTAGTTTACGCTTATTTACTTTTTCGTTGCTGCTGTTACAATCACTACAAAATACCAAAAACATTACTTTTATTGTCTTTACTTTTGTTACCGTTACCACCACTATCATATTACTTTGCTACTAAACACTTTGCTGCAGATACTAAGTTTCTAGGTGTGGTTGAATTGACAACTCAGCTGCTAATACTTGAGAATATTCTTTGGCTCCCCTTGTGTCGAATCAATAAATTTGGGTTGAATACTCTACCCTCGAAAACTGTTGCGATCCACTATACTTGTGGGTTATCACCGGGCCCTGCCGACACAGAACGCCAAGACCTGGCTTTCACCCTTCTTTTTCAAGTCGTTCGCACGTCAAGGGGGGCTCCTGAGCATCGCATCTCAGGAGCCTAACTTGTCACATAGACCCTCACCTCTTGGGATTGTCCTGGTGATTCGGACGACCCAACAACGGTTGAGGCATGCGCGGGGCCGGGCCCTGCCGACGCAGAACACCAAGGGTTGCCCCGGCACCTTTTCCTAAGTTGTTCGCACGTCAAGGAGGACTCCTAAGCATCGCGTCTCAGGAGCTTAACTGGTCACGTAGCCCCACACCTCTTGGGCTCGTCCTGGTGATCTGGACGACCCAACGACAGCTGAGGTACGCGTGGGGCCGGGCTCTACCGACGCAGAAAGCAAATAATTATGAGATTATCTAGGCATGGTCATGTATATAGGCATCACATCCGCAACAAGTAGACCGACTCCTGCCTGCATCTACTACTATTACTCCACACATCGACCGACTCCTGCCTGCATCTAGAGAATTAAGTTCATAAGAATAGAGTAACCCCTTAAGCAAGATGACATGATGCAGAGGGATAAACTCATGCAATATGATATAAACCCCATCTTTTTATCCTCGATGGCAACAATACGATACGTGCCTTGCAACCCCTGCTGTCACTAGGTAAGGACACCGCAAGATTGAACCCAAAGCTAAGCACTTCTCCCATGGCAAGAAAGATCAATCTAGTAGGCCAAACCAAACTGATAATTCGAAGAGACTGTCGGCATTCTAGGAACGGGGTTACCCAGACTTGCCTGCCTGCGGCGTGGCTCAAGGAGTGGCCCAGTACGGCCCATCTCCATCAACACATGCTCAAGACCCTCGCGAGGGGCAAGCCTCGCGGGGCAGACGACAGCAGGCTTCCTCGGGCAAGGCCTCATCAGGCTGGCTCGTGAGGAAGGCGGGGAGATCAAGGCGGGGTACCTCGCGAGGTGCTCATGACGCAAGCCATGAATACCAAGGCCGGGCGGGCTCAAGGCGGGCGTTGGCCTGCGCAGAGTCCTTCTTTCCTCTTTGGTGCAAAGGGGGCAAGCGCTGGCGAGAGTATCAAGCAAAGGCAACCATTTCGGTGCAACAAGGCCAAGACCAGCAGGACGACAGAACGGAGGTCATCATGGAGCCCAAGCCGGCGTCATCGTCAGGGTCTTTGGCAGGCGAGGACCAACTTTAGTCAGGATAAGTGTACCAGATGTTCCCCTCAAAATGGCCAATTGTTGGCGCCCTTCCCGCTCAATCTTTGGGGAGAGGCCCAGTGCCTCTGCCTATAAATAGGACTAGCCAAGTCCACAGCGTAGGGAGAATGGATCCGAGGCATCGGCGTCTAGAGAGAGAGAAAGAGAGGCGACTGAACTCCCCTAGCAGTTCATCGCACCAGCCAAGAACAGAACCTCGCGAGGCTGTTCTTCCCTTGTACTGTTCCTCATCATCCCTAGGGGCAATCCACCACACCACAAACTGGAGTAGGGTATTACACTACAATGGTGGCCCGAACCAGTATAAATCTCGTGTCCCTTGTGTTGTTCTTCGTGTAGTTTTAGATCCTTGCGAGGCGACGAGACATGGGTAGGCAGGAGGTGTGATCTCCGCGTGCACCCCAGAGTCTGAACCTTGAGGGTCTGCTGGAACCCGAAATCCGACATAGACTTGCAAAGATAACTCAATCATACATAAAAGAATTCAGAGGAGATTCAAATATTTCTCATAGATAAACTTGATCATAAACCCACAATTCATTGGATCTCGACAAACACACCGCAAAAAGAGTTTACATCGAATATGTCTCCACAAGAGAGGGGGAGAACATTGTATTGAGATCCAAAAAGAGAGAAGCCATCTAGCTAATAACTATGGACTAGTAGGTCTGTGGTAAACTACTCACAACTCATCGAAGGGGCTATGGTGTTGATGTACAAGCCCTCCATGGTCGATTCCCCCTCCGGTGGAGCGCCGACGAAGGCTCCAAGATGGGATCTCGAGGATACAGAAGGTTACGGTGGTGGAAATTGTGTTTCGTTGGCTCCCTGGATGTTTTCGGGGTACGTAGGCTTATATAGGAGGAACAAGTATCTCGGTGGCCGCCCGAGGGGCCCATGAGATAGGGGGACGCGCCCTCCTATCTCGTGGCCGCCTCGGCTGCTTCCTGACTTGCACTCCAAGTCCATTGGATCACGTTCGTTCCAAAAATCACGCTCCCGAAGGTTTCATTCCGTTTGGACTCCGTTTGATATTCCTTTTCTTCAAAATACTGAAATAGGCAAAAAAAACAGCAATACGGGCTGGGCTTCCGGTTAGTAGGTTAGTCCCAAAAATGATATAAATGTGTAAAATAAAGCCCTTAACATCCAAAAGGGGTAATATAATAGCATGGAACAATCAAAAATTATAGATACGTTGGAGACGTATCAATCCTCCACCTTCTTCCCGGCGCGGGAGATAGCGTTACCACCTCGCACCGCGACTAAGCAGATACACCCGACCGGATTGTCGCCAGTCATGTGAAGGAAGAAGAAATGGTGAAGCAGGGCGACGGAGGGCATCACCCCCACGAACGCCTCACGATAGAAGGCGAAAAGGGACGGAAGGAGGATGGAGGCTGCATGGACGTGGAGCGCGTGAAGACCATAGTGGTGAACGATGGCGAAGAAGAAGCGGGAGAAATGAGGTACCAGCCCCGAGTAGACGCTGTGCATGAAGAAGGGGAAGAACGTGCTGCCCGCGGGCTCTGGTGCAGCGGTGGCGACCCGGAGCACTGTCTTCTTCCACTCATTGTAATCGCTCGCCATCAGGAGGAGCGTGGTCTAGAGCTTCTCCCCGGTCACGTAGGGCGCGAGCAGCCCTGGCTTGTACCAGGCGGGGCCGGCAACCGGGGCAGGACCCACGGTCTTCCCGGCGTCCATAGAGCAGAAGATTTGTGGGGAAATCGGCAGATCTGGTGAGTTCTTCCGCTGCAGGGAGAAAGGGATCTGGAGCAAGACGAAGAACGAGCAATGAAAGCCTGGCGGCAGGCGACACCCCTTTTGTCAGACGGAAGCAATTGCTGAGGCAGTGTGGGGAAACAGAGTCGCCCACGTCCAATCAATCGCTACGCGTCATCAAGGCCGCAGGCGGTTAGGGCCCGTGGCGCTCCACCCTTGCCCTTTGGCTTCGCCTGGAAGCCAAGTCCGAGCGTGCCCTGGGCCCGGGGGCTATTGTCGGCGTCCTGGATTCGGGGGTATCCAGCCCTGCCTGCTTGCGGCCCACCATGTGGCTCCATGGACGGCCTACTACGGCCCAGCTTCAACACCAATGACACAAGACCCTCGCGAGGGGCCAAGCCTCGTGAGGCGGACAACGCCAAGACCCCTGAAGGAATTGGCCTCCTCAGGAGGGCTCCTGAGGGGCGGAGAGTTCTATGCAGGTTACCTCATGAGGCTCAGCTGACATAAGCCATGACGACCAAGGCCAGGCGGGCGCCAGGGGGTGCAGAGCGTAGGTTTCCTGTTTGGTGCAAGGGGGGCAAGCCACAGGCGCAGAGTCCCGAGGAATCAGCCAAAGGTTTCCATTCTGGTGCAACAAGACCAAGACCGCCAGGACGGCAGGAGGGAGGTCATCGACGAGCCCACCGCAGCATCACGACCAGAGGCTTTCCGTAGGCGAAGACCACTTTTGTCAGGATAGACTGTACTACTTGTCCCCTTTCAAATCTAGCCGTTGTGGGATCCCTTCCCGCTCATATTTGTGAAGAGGACCAAGGCCACTATAAATAGGACTATCCACCACCATAGGAGGACAACAGGAAGAAGAAGGAGAGAAGAAACCAGAACAAGTAGAGCTAGCATACACCACACCAGCTCAAGAACACCTCACCTCCTAAGGCTTGTTCATCCACTGTAATAGTTCATCCTCAGCCGTTCGAGGCAATCCACCACACCACACTGGATTAGGGTATTACACCACAACGGTGGCCCGAACCAGTATAAATCTCTGTGTCTTTGTGTCTCTTTGAGCTCGACGCGCTAGGCTTAGGAGGATCGCGAGTAGGCAGGCTGGGCGGATTGAGATCTCTGCACGCACTCCAGAGTTTGAACCTCTCAAGGGTTTGTGGATCCCTAAATCCGACAGTATAAACACATTTTCCTTCCATTGTTTTGTTTAACCTTTCTGGTAATCTATATGATATAAGTAGTAATATTTCCCTGCTTATGTAAACACCACGGTGTGCCACTCTGTCAGTAAAACCTTGTTACTATTGTTGATGACATTTCGGTAACCACCGATGGACGAGAACTTTGCCTATTGGTCTGCCTCGTTCAACAAGCAGGAAAATGGTTCTCTTCGTCCTTCGCCCTTGGTACCAACGTTGCTGCCAACATAACTAACATGCTATCCTCTGACCTCCCTTGATATCGTGATTGTGCAAGATGTCATCGTACTTTCTACTTTTAACCTACATGGTGGGCCCATAACCCACAGTTCCACATGATCGAAATATGACTCTCCTATACACCTCTATTTCCAAGGTTATTCCTCATGCTTGGCTTCGTATGTAGATCATGAGCCACCTTCCTAGAGATGATCTGTTCTGGTTTCAGCCGCAATACTTATTCCGTTCGTCTGAACCCCCATCACACTCTACTTCAGGCATCGAACGATTTCTTACCAGTTTGAAACTTCCGTACCCTCTTATAATGCTCTCGACATGTTTCAAGTATTCAACTCGAGAGATACTTTATGCTTCTTCCTCTGAGCTAACCATCCAATGCTCAATCTTGTTAAAAATCCGTCCTTATAGAGTTTTCCCCTCTTATCCTTCCATAAGTACGATGAAGATCCTGAAGGAAGGATGACAGTTTTATCATGATGCCCAGATGCAGCAAAATGAAGACATCAACGAGAGGGATCAACTTCTTTGAGAAGAGGAACCAAGGATGAGAAGATCCGTTAGAATTTCATAACTAAAAGTTTCCTCTTTACTCCACCTCTTAAATCTCGGGACGAGATTTCTTCTAGTGGAGGAGATTTGTAATGCCCTGATAGTTAAGCTACAGTAACCACTCACCCTAACGGTGCCATGTCATCGCTGTTAATTTTCTAATCTCACTTTGAACCAAACCGAGTTCAAATTCAGTTTAAAATAAAGTCAAATTATTATTTCTTCAACCGGTAAAACAAATGTTCGCTGGGTTGCAAGCATTCACTAACTAATTGTCCTAAATATACCAACATTATTTGAATTATTAAAATGCCCTTGACCTATTTTAAACTGCACCAAACAACCCCTTTTATCTCATTTAAATTCCACCATAAATTCTAGGGGAAACAAATTGTCCCCAAACATTTTGTGGCAGTGCAAAATATTGCAATATATTTAAAGGGCCAATCTCTATAATTTTGCAAAGTCATTTGGTGGCTTATTTAATTGCAAATAGTGGCTGTTTTAATTGTCAGAAAAGGGGAAAAGGCAAACTAGCTACTGTGCTAGTGGGCTCTACCTACTACAGTAAACGGCCGAGCCCACTACCAGGGCCTTTCCTTTAACCTCTGTACATAGGGAACAGAGGCCATGGCGTGGACTCCGCACGCCCGTCCACGCAGCGGATGTTGCCGTATCGACCAACCTGCGGTCATGCAGTTGGATAAGAGCGTCGTCGCGAGTCCCTGGCAAACCCTAGAAGACTTCCCCCTCTCCTTTTCCTCCCTCGCTCGCCTCCCTCTCGATCTGGATCGAAGCCGAGCACTCAGATCATCGTGGCTCTGGAGTCCCCGCGGCCACCCTCCTCCCCGAGCTGCGCCAAGGCGTCCAGGAGTTCCAGCTCCATCATCCTCGTCCTTCTCGAGTACCAGGACGAGCCGAACCGCCCGTAGCTCTCCGGCATCGTCGTCCTTCCCCGCACGTGCTGCTCTGCTTTGTCGCCTCCCCGAGTCTCTCCCGAGCCCCCTATGAGCTCACTGCCCCTCGCATACCTCAGTTGTTGAGGAATTGATAGAAAAGCGAATAATTATGAGATTATCTAGGCATGATCATGTATATAGGCATCACATCTGCAACAAGTAGACCGACTCCTGCCTGCATCTACTACTATTACTCCACACATCGACCGACTCTTGCCTGCATCTAGAGAATTAAGTTCATAAGAACAGAGTAACCCCTTAAGCAAGATGACATGATGCATAGGGATAAACTCATGCAATATGATATAAACCCCATCTTTTTATCCTTGATGGCAACAATACAATACGTGCCTTGCAACCCCTGTTGTCACTAGGTAAGGACACCGCAAGATTGAACCCAAAGCTAAGCACTTCTCCCATGGCAAGAAAGATCAATCTAGTAGGCCAAACCATACTGATAATTTGAAGTGACTGTCGGTGTTCTGGGAACGGGGGTACCCAGACTTGCCTGCCTGCGGCCTGCGGCGTGGCTCAAGGAGTGGCCCAGTACGGCCCATCTCCATCAACACATGCTCAAGACCCTCGCGAATG
Source organism: Triticum aestivum (assembly GCF_018294505.1). Taxonomy (NCBI): domain Eukaryota; kingdom Viridiplantae; phylum Streptophyta; class Magnoliopsida; order Poales; family Poaceae; genus Triticum; species Triticum aestivum. The sequence goes on along the minus strand of NC_057807.1, from coordinate 473,783,000 downwards.
GGCCAAGCCTCACGGGGCGGACGACAGGAGGCTTCCTCGGGCACGACCTCATCAGGCTGGCTCGCGAGGAATGTGGGGAGATCAAGGCGGGGTACCTCGCAAGGTGCTCATGACGCAAGCCATGACGACCAAGGCTAGGCGGGCTCCAGGCGGGCGCCGGCCTGCGCAGAGTCCTTGTTTCCTCTTTGGTGCAAAGGGGGCAAGCGCTGGCGAGAGTATCAAGCAAAGGCAACCATTTCGGTGCAACAAGACCAAGACCAGCAGGACGGCAGAACGGAGGTCATCCTGGAGCCCAAGCCAGCGTCATCATCAGGGTCTTTGGCAGGCGAGGACCAACTTTAGTCAGGATATGTGTACCAGATGTTCCCCTCAAAATGGCTAATTGTTGGCGCCCTTCCCGCTCAATATTTGGGGAGAGGCCCAGGGCCTCTGCCTATAAATAGGACTAGCCACCCACAGGGTAGGGAGATCGGATCCGAGGCATCGGCATCTACAGAGAGAGAAAGAGAGGCGACTGAACTCCCCTAGCAGTTCATCGCACCAGCCAAGAACAGACCCTCATGAGGCTGTTCTTCCCTTGTACTATTCCTCGTCAGCCCCAGAGGCAATCCACCACACCACAAACTGGAGTAGGGTATTAGACCACAATGGTGGCCCGAACTAGTATAAATCTCGTGTCCCTTGAGTTGTTCTTCGTGTAGTTTTAGATCCTTGCAAGGCGACGAGACATGGGTAGGCAGGAGGTGTGATCTCTGCGTGCACCCCAGAGTTTGAACCTTGAGGGTCTGTCGGAACCCGAAATCCGACATTTGGCGCACCAAGTAGGGGTGCACCGGAATCTGCCTTCCGTCGCCTCGTGTTTCGCCGCCCGTCGCATCATCATCATCATGTCCGGTGACCCAACGGGCAATCCCAATCCCTGGGTGGCATGGCCCGCCCGTGTAGAGCCGCTTGCCCAGGGCGACCTCAACCCTGCGCCCCAGGCAGCCCGCGGTCCGTAGGGCGCTGCAGGCCGCGGGCGACGCGGCCAGGCGATACCAGCTCTCACACCGCGGCAGGTGCGGTCGGCAGCAAGGGCCTCAAGCCACGCCGTGGCCACGGCGCCGTACACCCGGTGGGAGCAAGCAAACTCAAGGGCCGCGCTCACGGTGGCCTGAGAGCTGCTGCGATGTAGGCTGCTGGAGGATGGCCACGATGTGCTACTGGAGTGGGTGGCGGAGCTCCTGGGCTCAGCTGCCTCGGGGGCTCACCCCTTTGGCACCCAGCCGCCGCCTCAGGCCCAATGTGGACCGCACGAAGGCCCCACGCATGCCTGCACAGCTCCGAGCGGATTCCAGGGCCACTCCAACGCCAACCCGACCGTCGGCGCCTGGCTGATGCCGCCGCCTCCGCCTCCGACTAGCGAAGGGGGATCCACTACAATCCACAGGCCCGGTGGACCGCCGCGCTACCACTTCCAGGTGGGCACCTCGAGCGGGACCGCGTGGCACACAGGGCACTACAGCGAGGCATTCCGGGCGACGGCCCCGGAAGCGTATGTGCCCCACATGGTGGATCAAGGACACGCGCGGGAAGAAGACCATGGCTCGTTCCTTTGCCCGAGCTGGGGGGAAGAGACACACGAAGCTAAACTCTTTCAGGAGCCCAAGGAAGGCCTCGTTGACCGTGCTGAAGGCAGCGACTATCGGGTACCGCTAATCCCTCAGGAACAGGCATACGCTAACCATGGATCGCAGGAGGTACAGGTCGTCGCGCCGGATGGCCGCCCCAATCCAGCAGCTTTCTACCCCTCAGGAGGAGGGCACCGGGGGCTGCAGGAGGGGGGCCGAGATCCGGCCTCACCCCCGCGGCTCTCGGAGCAAGGCGTCCTTAGGAGGTAGGCCCTCTGCCGGGGAGGTGCCTCAGAGCCTACCCCCGGCAGAGGACCCTTGGTCGTCAGGGGAACCACTGGCGACCGCTCTATCCCATCGGTGGCGTCCTCGGTCTCCGGCCGTCATCGGTGGCGATAGAGTGTGGCGCAAGGCGGGGACCTCGTCTGGCGATATGAAGCAAGGCCGGTACCTATGAAGAAGGCCCAGTGCATGTGAAGCTCGCCGCCCCGTGACACTCTCACGTAATAATGAGTGGGGATGTACATGCCCCGGAGTCTCTGGAGAGCCGCCCTCGGGCCTCGGGGGCTCCCGCCCATGCCCAGTGGCAGCACTTAGCTCCGCGCTAGTGAGAAGACGTCGAAGACTAGACTAGGTGCCGGACGCAGCCTTTCTGCTTTTTTGCCTTTCCTTTGGTTGTCATTTTTCCTGTTTGGGTTTAAGTTGGATTTGAGCTTGAAACTTGCGTGTGTTCGGGGAAGGGGTGTTTAGTCTCGTTCGAGCAATCTCTTGCATTCTGGTTACCGCTTTACGTCCATCCAGCTTCAGCTGCCTCCCCTCATGAGCCCCTCTCGAGCCGGGCTAGGCCTAGCATGCGCGCAGCCCATCGCCACGTCCTCTTAGGAGGTTGTCATTGCAAGTTCAATAGGCTCGTTCAGGAGGCACTCGGGCCACCACACCCCCCGCAGGCTCGCTCAGGGCCCACGCGGGTCGAAGGTAAACAAGCCAGTTGGCTCATCACAAAACTAGTCGCTCGGTATGGGAATACGGGCGATATCATGCCTACAAATACGCTAACTGCAAGTTTTCACACGAGGGGCTCCCCCTCCCAAAATGCTCTTACAACCCTTAGGGCCAATCCCGAACTCTCTCTACGTAGGGTAAAAAGCAGGAACAACGCGCGGTCAATCGGATAAATCCCCCAATGCATCCTCAGGGGCACCTCCGGAGTCGCCACTGGCGTCGCTGGCTTTGCCGTCACCTTCTGCTCCACCCTCACCAGCACCAGGACCGTTCACCACTCCGCCCTCATCAGCAGCTATGACCACGCCGTCGTTGTCGGTGGTGAAGGCTGTCGGTGTCAAAACCGGCGGATCTCGGGTAGGGGGTCCCGAACTATGCGTCTAGGCGGATGGTAACAGGAGATGAGGGACACGATGTTTTTACCCAGGTTCGGGCCCTCTTGATGGAGGTAAAACCCTACGTCCTGCTTGATTAATATTGATGATGTGGGTTACAAGAGTAGATCTACCACGAGATCAAGGAGGCTAAACCCTAGAAGCTAGCCTATGGTATGATTGTTGTTCGCCCTACGGACTAAAGCCATCCGGTTTAAATAGACACCAGAGAGGGCTAGGGTTACACAGAGTTGGTTACAAAGGTAGGAGATCTACATATACGTATCGCCAAGCTTGCCTTCCACGCCAAGGAAAGTCCCATCTAGACACGGGATGAAGTCTTCAATCTTGTATCTTCATAGTCTTGGAGTCCGGCCGATGATGACAGTTCGGCTATCCGGACACCCCCTAGTCCGGAACTCCCTCAGTAGCCCCTGAACCAAGCTTCCATAACGATGAGTCCGGCGCGCATATTGTCTTCGGCATTGCAAGGCGGGTTCCTCCTCCGAATAATTTATAGAAGATTGCGAACACCAGGATAGTGTCCGGCTCTGCAAAATAATTTCCACATACCACCGTAGAGAGAATAATATTCACACAAGTTCAATCTGCTGACGTATTCCATGGCGTGACGTCACACCACAACCAAGCCTTTATTTGAAACGTTTTTATTGTACCACTTCAGCGCGTTTAGCGAAGCGGTTTCCTTGGCACGTCCTGTCGAAGTAGAGATCGTGTTCCCCTTATTCTGGGATTCCCATCAATACGGACATGGGTAACCAAACCGCGCCCGTTGCCACGCCCCCTCCATCGAAGGCGGGTTCCAAACGGTCACGGGGACGACTCTTGGTATTCTTCCTCTTTATAATGAGACCAAGGCCCGTTCTTTTTATTCAATCCTCTATCGAATCCTCCCCTCTCCCTGAGTTCCAACACCCAGGGGTCCGAATTCAGGTACCTTCGATCCTCGACAATGTCTGGTCCTGATCTACGAGGCCGGTGGATGCCCTCCTCCGTCACGGAGGAGGACGTGCTAAAGCTGAGAGATGCCAGGTATTTAACCTACGAGATTTCGCATAGGCTGCCTGCCCGAGGGCAAGTTATCCCAACTCCCGAGCCTGGTGAGATCGTCGTGTTCATGTCTCACTTCCGTCGGGGTTTAGGCTTCCCGACGGATCCCTTCATGAGGGGGCTCATGTTTTACTATGGGCTGGAATTCCACGACTTGGCTCCGGAGTCCATCCTCCATATCTCGTCATTCATTGTCGTTTGTGAAGCCTTCCTCCGCACTACCCCTCACTTCAGATTATGGCTCAAAACCTTCAACGTGGAGCCGAAGATGATTGAAGGGCGTCAGGCAGAGTGCGGCGGGGTAGTTATAAGCAAGAGGGCCGAAGCTCCATGGCCCAAGGGCTCTTTCCAAGAGGAGCTCGGCTTGTGGTAACAGGAGTGGTTTTATATCACCGCTCCCCGGGGCAGCAGGTAGAAGCCGCCGCCCGTCTTATGCTCGGGCCCTCCACAACAGCTGACGTCATGGGTCAACAAGGGGCGTGCCTGGGGGCCTCCCAAAGACGTCCCCCTGTTGCAAGACCGGATTCGAGTCCTCCAAGAAAGGGAGATCAATCTGGTCACAGTGGTGCAGGTCATGTTGATCCGGCGCCTACTGCCCTGCAAACGTCGCCCCCTCCGCCTGTGGGAATTTAATCCGGAGGGGCCGCGAGCTCTTCAACACTTCATGGGTTTGACTCCCATGGAGATGTATAAACTGTTCTTCGGATCGCAAGAGACGCATCCGGAATTGACCGAGGACGCTGACCTAAGCTGCAATCGCCCGGATACTCAAGTAAGTAGCCCTGTGTCCGGACACACCATCCATTTATTTATTGTGAGCTTGCCTTTTAACCAGCTATCCCTGGACAGGAGTGGATAGCGCAAGCAAAACTAATACGGTGTCCGGCCCCGCTCCCTGAGACCACGCAGGATCCCGTGTTAATCAAAATGTTGGAGGTTGCACCTTCAAATGAGGGCGAAGGGGGGCACAGGGAAATTGTCACCTCTGCCAAGGAGGCGTTTAATAAGGGAGGAATCGAGAGTCCCTCCTTCCAGGGGGAGAAGCGGAACGCTTCCGAAGACCCAGAGGCCAAGGCCTCAAAGCGGGGAAAGAAATCTGTACCGGAAGGTCCTGCGCCAGAAAGCGCCCCGGCCGTACTGTCTCCTCAGAGGAATCAGCCCTCTAACGAGCCGTAAGTAAAAAGGGGGAATTTTATAATTATTAGACACCCATGCTTAATGTCTAAAGGTAACCGAAGTTTTACCTTGTAGCTCGGATCTCAGCCCATCTCAGTACAGCTCATCTTCGGGAGACCTTCGTCCGGAGACGATGGAGAGCAAAACGCCTCCATGTGCCGCCCCATCGCACGGGGCGGATGACCCTGAGGTGTCGTCGCGGAGGGTCTCCCCGAGTCCGGCGGGGCCGGAGAGTTCGGCACCCATTGGAGTACGGTCGGTGGAGCTGCAGGATTTGCTTAAGAGGGCGTCCATCTCAGAAGATCACCGCACATTAATGGGTAATGTGGTTGAGAGGATCTCGTCCGCCGAAAGCGGGTTGCATGAGGCCGTCGGAAGTTTACTGATGGGATTTGAGGTACGCAAAAAATGACATACCTATTGACAGTTTTGCACATGAAGTGCGCCCTGTATAGTAGCCCCTGAGACTTGGTATGCTGTCGAAAACGGCAGCGTGCCTAGGATCATAATCTCAGTTATTAACTGTCGCCTCTCCTATGCAGGTGGAGGAACGTTCGGTGGCCAGCCGGACGGATGGATTTGCTGAGCTGAAGAAGCAACTCGACGCGGCAGATGCGGACATCTCGCTGGTCAATAAACGACTTGATGAGTCACAAGGTATGTGATTGCGCCGCGGTCGCTTAGTAAGGGAGCTGATGCCCATTCCTTACAAGTTGTATGCTTGATGCAGATGGTGCTGCTGCTGTGGAAGACCTTCGAGCAGAACTTGCTCGGGCCAAGGAGCAAGCCAGAAAAAGCGAGGTGGCTGCCTTGAAGGCAGCGGAAGAGCTAGAAGCCGAGAAGGCTGCTCACTGCCGAAGCAGGGAGGAGATGGCCGGAATGGCCATGAAATTAAAATTTGCTACCGACCGCCTGGAGGTTCTAGAAGGAGAACACCGAGCGGAGCAAGAGGACCTGAAGAAGGCCGATGCCGAAGCCAAGGATGCCCGTAGTGCGATGCGGGCTATGAAGGAGGAACTGCGTCAGGTCGGAGACATTGTGGCTGGAAAGCCCTATATGATGCGTAGGAAGTTCATGGTTCCGAAGTATGCTCAGCTGGGCCGATTGTACGGTGCAGAGGATCCTTATTTGGACTTGGCGGTGAGTGCGGTTGACGCAGTCGTGCACTTTCAAAGCCAGGAGGATCATGAAATGGAAGAGCTTTTCTGGTCTCAATTCCATAGTCCAGAGCATCCACTTCCGTTGAGTGATCGGCTGGTTGAGTGGGCTGAGCTGAATAGATTGTCCGGACTGGCCATGACGGATGTGGTAACTCATCTGTGGCCGAAAAGGCCCTAGCCGAAGAGTTATTTTGGCTTGTTGCAGCAATTCCTTGGGGCAGTGCCGCATATTAAGGCGATGAAGCGGTCGGCATGCATAGAAGGTGCGCGGATGGCTCTCGCCCGTGGTAAAACATACTGGGCAGAGATGGATGCCACCGCTGTTGCATCCCGGGGTTCGGACAAAAGCCGATTCCCCACCGAGCATTACTTTGAGGAAGTCCTGCAGGGCGCTCGTATAATAGAGTCGCAGTGCTCGAAAGATGTTATGTTTGAATGACATGTATGATTTCTAAGATCATGTTTATGATGTAATGACTTTTTATACTTGTGTGTTCAAGTATTGAACTATCTCCTGTGCGGCCGTATATGTATGTATAATCTGAAAGATGGCAGTCTTTGGCTTCAGCCCCCACGCACATGGTGCGGGGGTGTTTGCAAAAAGAAAAACACTTTTTCACACTTAATCCAATGTCTTGGTCCTTTTAAGGAGGTGATAGCATAGCAAACTAGGCAACCGGACTATAATGCTTTATCACTTTCACCTAGCCATAGGAGCCCGAACGTGGGGCTACTATATAGCCCCTGATGGCACCGCGCTTCTCCGAACTTGGGGCGCGTATGTGCCTGACCGGGAAGTGGTCCTTCATCAAAGCGGAGGAATTCTAAACATTCCAATGGTCGATCGAGTGGTTGACCAGTCTCTTGCTATATCATGACAGTTAGTTTTCAGCTTTCTCTACTGAGGTGCTCTCCCGGCCGAACCGGGGCACAATCGCAGTAGTTCTCCTGGTGCCGCGTTAGCCGATGATACGGAACGTAAGGCAGCAAAACACAGGAGCCGGGAAAACCCAACATTTGACCAAAGACATGATTCGGAGCTGATGCATATAAGGCCTAACTCGAGACGCCGAACACTCCCTGAGGTGTTCGGTCTTTATGATCTCGGGCAGAATAAAGCCCTAAGCCCCAAGTGTCCAGGTACAGGCGAGAACTTCTGACGCGGCCGATGCCAAAACGGTAGCCTCCTCCTCGGCTCTGGTAGGAAACCGGGGGATGTGTATCAACAAGAGACAGTGAGAAAGGTTTATGCAGGGTCTTAATCTGAAAAGAATCCTTGCAACGGGTCCCTACTGCACGTCTGCGCCTGTGTCTCCGTTGTGCTGTATCCTGGACGGGTGTAGCACGTGCTTCATCTGTAAAAGAGAAGGACTTAGTTTCTAAGAAATATCGTGCAAAAAGTGTATCAAAATAAAGTATAATTTGGAAGATGAAGAAAGTTGAGCTTTATTGGCTTTCATCATTTATGCGCGCGGCCCCCTAAAAAAAGGGGTATGCGGCTGGGAAGCCCCTTGCCGGACTCGTCTAACCATGTCCGAGGTCTAAATGACCTGTTTTTAGGGGCTTTGACCTGCAAGGTCGGAATAATGTGTGGCTGTCTAGGCAGCCGCACATTCTCCGTGGTCGAGAGACACATGGAGTTTTAAGAATATGCTACGTGGACCGGGCATTTTTAAGCGTAAGAGACGCGTAATGTGGTATTGCATTAAAGCGCGCGAAAGCTGCACGCCCCAGTAGTGCTTAAGGGCTACTGCTAAATGGGGCGATGGAGGGTGAGCTTTTCGCGACGGAGGTTGTCGGATGAAGTGAACACGACCCCTAGTGGTACAGAGCCTGTAAAATTGGCTAAAAAGGCCTGGTGTCACTCCTTTGAAGGAAGTGCTGCTATAGCGAATTTTGGTGGGTTCTATCCCCAGTCTGCGGACGGTGTCCTGGTATAGCAGGGGCCGCACTGCATGTTATTACGTGAAGTGAGTTCACTGTTTTGACTTCTAATGGGAAAGTATTTTGGTTTCCGGAGCGCTGCTTTTGGGTTTCGTCACTTTCGCTTGGTGTGTCGAGCCCTTTGTGTTCGACGTTAAGTCGGCCGGACTGCTTGAAGACCCAACAATCTCTGTAGGTATGGTTTGCAGGCTTCCCGAAGGTACCGTGTATTTGACACAGTCTATCCAGAATCTTGTTGAGGTTGGATAACTCCTCACTATTATCCTTTAAGGGCAGTGTTTTGTTGTTCGGTCGAGAGCTTTTGAATCCGGCGTTGACCGCCGTACTATTTGGGCCATTCTCCTTGTTCCGGCGCTGATCTTTTTTGCGTCGTGATTTCCCATTTCCATCCCTGATTTCGGATGTACTTGGGTCGCTGGTGCTGCATCTAGCCAACCAGCTGTCTTCCCCGCGCAAAAGCGGGTCATGAGACTTGTTAGTGCGGCCATTGTTCTTGGTTTTTCCTGGCCGAGGTGTCTTGCGAGCCATTCGTCTCGGACATTGTGTTTGAAGGCTGCTAAGGCTTCAGCGTCCGGACAGTCGACTATTTAGTTCTTTTTAGTGAGGAACCTGTTCCAGAATTTGCGTGCTGATTCTCCGGGCTGTTGAGTTATGTGACTTAAATCATCTGCATCCGGAGGCCGGACATAAGTCCCCTGAAAATTTGCTCGAAACGCATCCTCAAGCTCTTCCCAACTCCCAATCGTATTTTCTGGGAGGCTTTTAAGACAATGCCCGGCCGGCCCTTTGAGCTTGAGGAGAAGGTATTTTATGGCATGGAGATCGTCTCCTCTTGCCATGTGTATGTGTAGGATATAATCCTCAATCCAGACTCCGGGGTCTGTTGTTCCGTCGTATGCCTCTATGTTTATGGGTTTAAATCCCGCTGGAAATCCATGATCCAGTACCTCGTCGGTAAAACATAGTGGGTGTGCGGCGCCCCTGTATTTGGGTGTGCCGTTGTCTTCAAATGCTCGGCTGGTTGTGTTACTTCCTGGGGTCTTCTTTTTTGGCCCATAAATAGACCTGGCCGGGTTATCCTTTTTCCGAGGATCTTTATGCTGATCGTGTGCCGGCTTGAGTGCGGCGCCCCTTGTTGCTCTTGGCCTGTCATCTGGTCGTCTATCCGGCCAGGCGGCTTCTTTCTTTTTTGACTGCAGGGGCTCTAAGGCCTCCTCGTATAATTCGGGCAACAACTTGCGCTTCGGGTAGCTCTTTGTCTGGTGACTAGTGCCATATTTATCTGCGGTGTTGAGTACTTTGCTCCATCTCATTCTGAGTGCGTCCTCCGCTGTTTTGAGCTTTCGCTTTTGCTTCTTCAAACTTCGTGCAGTGGCGACGAGCCTTTTACGAAGATTCATATGCTCTGGTGATGTGAGATGATCTTCGCCGGGGATGGGTTGCTTGTCCAGTTCATGTCCAGCTGGCTGTTTGTTGACGTGTGCGTAGTCCACTGCTTCGCCCTGCTCTAGGGCCGGGTCCGTATGGGTGCCGTTTTTGTCGATGCCGGTCTTCGGGCGGCGCTTGCGTCTCCGCTTTGTTTGTTTGTTGGGGGAGTTGTCCTTCGCCACGTCCCGTTTTTCCTCATTGTCGCTTCCTTTTGGTGTGTCCACCATGCATACGTTGTGAGCTGGGGTGGCTTTTCCGTGCCCGTTAGGCGCTGGTCCTTGGTCGTCTCCGGCATCGTCGTCCATACCGTCGATGTCTTCGGAGTCGTAGTCTAGCATGTCGGTTAGATCGTCGACAGCGGCTACCAAGTGGGTGGTGGATGGGCTTTGAATTTCTTCGTCGTCCGCATCCCAACCTTCCTGACCGCAGTCCGGCCAGGGCTCTCCTGATAACGAGAGATACCTTAGCGAACTCAAGATGTCGCCGAAAGGTGTGTGTTGAAAGATGTCCGCTTCGGTGAATTCCATGATCGGCGCCCAATCGGATTTGATCGGGGAGGGCGCGGGGGGTTCGGAGTCCGGCGAGGAGTCCGGCACCTCGGAGTCACGAGCTTTATGAGGGACAAAGTCAGTGTTCGGCTCTATCCCCATAGAGGCTGCAGCCCCCGAGGCGGTGTCTAGCCATCCGTCCTCGATCTGCGCAGCCGGCTCCGAATTGAAGATCGGAGAGGGTTCGAGTGCGGCCTCCAGGGTATTGTCCGGCTGCAGAGCTAAATCATGCTCGCCGTGACAGTGCGGCACGCTCGGCTGTGGCTCGAATCCATTGAGGATCAAGTCCCCGAGGATGTCAGCCGTGAAGTTCAAACTTCCAAATCTGACCTGACGGCCAGGGGCGTAGCTTTCGATCTACTCCAGATGGCCAAGCGAATTGGCCCGCAGTGCGAAGCCGCCGAATACGAAGATCTGTCCGGGGAGAAAGGTCTCACCCTGGACTGCGTCGTTGATGATGGTCGGAGAAGCCATCGAGCCTATCGGTGACGACACAGAGGAACTCTCAATGAAATCACCAATGTCGGTGTCAAAACCGGCGGATCTCGGGTAGGGGGTCCCGAACTGTGCGTCTAGGCGGATGGTAACAGGAGACGAGGGACACGATGTTTTTACCCAGGTTCGGGCCCTCTTGATGGAGGTAAAACCCTACGTCCCGCTTGATTAATATTGATGATGTGGGTTACAAGAGTAGATCTACCACGAGATCAAGGAGGCTAAACCCTAGAAGCTAGCCTATGGTATGATTGTTGTTCGTCCTACGGACTAAAGCCATCCGGTTTATATAGACACCGGAGAGGGCTAGGGTTACACAGAGTCGGTTACAAAGGTAGGAGATCTACATATCCGTATCGCCAACCTTACCTTCCATGCCAAGGAAAGTCCCATCCGGACACGGGATGAAGTCTTCAATCTTGTATCTTCATAGTCTTGGAGTCTGGCCGATGATGATAGTTCGGCTATCCGGACACCCCCTAGTCCAGAACTCCCTCAAAGGCCCTAACAAGGGCATCCATGTTGTCTTCCACCCAATGCGCCAGGTTGCCCCGGATGGCCAGGGGCACCGGTGCGATGGTGGCACCAAAGTCAAAGTGGGGGTCCATGTTCTGAAGATGGCTGAAGACACGAGAAAAATCACGCCCAAGTAGGGCACGACTCCTCTCCTCCACCAACCTATCGGCTCTGCCCGACCGAGTCTCCAGCGCAGTCACCACGTCGGTGAAGAACTGAAGGTTGCCAGCATAGTTGACCACATGAGGCTCCCCAATGGTTGTCTCGCAGATGTTGCCCAAGGCCGTGTTAGCTCTTTCCCGGAGTGCACTGAGCATGGGGGCATGCATATGCTCCAAGGTCTGCCGCTGGCGTGTCTTGTCCTTGCTCCACCGTGCGACGGCCTCGGCCGCATCCACCCTTTTATGGAGAAGAAGCACCTCAGCGCGGGAGTAAGCCAGCTCCGCCTGTGCCGCGCCAAGGGCGGCCCCGGCAGCATCCGCGCGCCGTGTCACTTCATCCAGCTTGGCCTTCAGGGCGGCGGTCTTGCCCTCTGCTTCGACCTTGATCAACTCCAGCCTCTCCCTGAACTCGCGCTCGAGGTTCGAACGGGCCGCCGCCACCCGGCGGCCTACCTCTTCTGAGGCTCGGTCTTCCCTCACGGCAACGTCATCCTCCTCCTGCGCCACCAGGTGCTCCCTCGTCTCCAATCGCTCGAGGTCCAGGGTGCGCTTGGTGGCCTCCAGCGTTAGCGCCTCCTCGCGTTTCTGAAGCTCCGCCCGGTCGACCGAGCCCCCCTTCATCGACGCAAGGGCCGCCTCACTCCACTCCACCTATTGTTCTAGGGAGCTACTCCAGGGCCGGAGCTCCCACGCCCGCTCTTCTGCGGCCCTGCGCCGTTGGTCAGCCCCCTGAGCCTCCAAGACGGCCCGGGAGCAGGTCACTGTCGGTGTCAAAACCAGCGGATCTCGGGTAGGGGGTCGCGAACTGTGCGTCTAGGCGGATGGTAACAGGAGACAAGGGACACGATGTTTTACCCAGGTTCGGGCCCTCTTGATGGAGGTAAAACCCTACGTCTTGCTTGATTGATATTGATCATGTGGGTATTACAAGAGTAGATCTACCACGAGATCAGGGAGGCTAAACCCTAGAAGCTAGCCTATGGTATGATTGTTGTTATGTCCTACGGACTAAAACCATCCGGTTTATATAGACACCGGACAGGGCTAGGGTTACACAGAGTCGGTTACAATGGTAGGAGATCTACATATCCGTATCGCCAAGCTTGCCTTCCACGCAAAGGAAAGTCCCATCCGGACACGGGATGAAGTCTTCAATCTTGTATCTTCATAGTCTTGGAGTCCGGCCGATGATGATAGTTCGGCTATCCGGACACCCCTAGTCCGGGACTCCCTCAGTAGCCCCCGAACCAGGATTCAATGACGACGAGTCCGGCGCGCATATTGTCTTTGGCGTTGCAAGGCGGGTTCTCCTTCAAATTCCATGTGCCTGCTGAATAGTGTCCGGCTTCCTTTTAAATGTTGTGCTCCTTGGCTTCCACGTCCAATAATGGCCCTCTTCCACGTGTCGTATGAATGCGAAAAGCTAGGGTATTTTTGCGTTTTACCCCCTAGCCGTGTGAATAAGCCGCCTATAAGAGAGGCGACGATCTAGATCCAAATCACACCATCCTCCTTCCGCAAGTACTCATCGAAGCGCCTCTGACAAAAATCCATTCCATCATGGATAGTCGACGCGGCTCCTCCTCTCGCGCTCCTAGCCCTCAGCCAGGAGATTGGGGGAGATGTTCAGTTCCACACAGCGAGCTAGTGACGCTCCAAACCGAGGGATATCTTCCCCCGGCCTTCATGGTTCCGGTTTGAGCCGGACTGGCCACCTACAGGGGTGGAAAGCAGGCGGAGAGCGTCCCCAATCCCTCCAAAGGAGAGCGGGTATGCTTCGTCCCTTATCTAATAAGGGGACTCAGATTTCCCATACATCCGTTTCTTCGGGGGCTCCTGGAGTTCTATGGACTCCAGCTTCACCACCTTACACCTTCCTCTATTTTGCACATCGCGGGCTTCGTAGCTCTTTGCGAGCTGTTCTTGGGCATCGAGCCCCATTTTGCGCTATGGAAGAGATTGTTTTGCCTCATACCCCGTTCTCACGAGGGGTCGATATATCAAGTGGGCGGAGCCGAAATATGGTGCATTGCCGGGACCGGATATCTATCCGGAACCCCGAAGAAGGCGTCCGAAGACTGGCCTTCGGAATGGTTTTATATGGAGGACGCCCCTTTGCCGGATCCAGTTCGGATTGGCCTCCCGGAGTTCAGCAACGCTCCCTTGAAGAAACGCCTGAGTTGGCACCCGCGGAGCCCTCAACGGGAAGATGATGGAAGAGTCCAATATCTGATGACCGGATAAGGTTACTGGCCCACTCCGGATTGACCATGATTGGAGTCATGGCCACGTGCATTATGCGAGGGGTGCAGCCGCTCCAATATAGGGGCCACCCCATGTGGGATTTCAACGGGGAGGATGATGCCACCCGTCATGGCCGCCAGGGGCCGGGATCGGCCGCCGATCTGGTGAAGATCCTGTCCGGCTTGTACAAGGGGGAGAAGGAGGACTTCATCCGCACGAGTCCATTGAATGGATTCTCCATGAATAACCCTCGGAGCTGGGTAAGCGGACGTTTATCTATCCGATCCATATTCCCAAAGTCAAGTGCCTCACTTTGTGATTTTGACGCAGGAGCTGCGCCGGGACGTGGAGGGCATACAAAGCCTGACTCCACAGCCCGAGGATCCGGGACGATCACTTGATCCGGCCTCCGAAGAGGATCCGGACATAAAGGTGGAGTTGATTGACGGGGTGTTCCACCAACTTAGCATGGACAATGCTCTAGTCGCCATTACGGCTGACTACCCCGGTTTATCTCCGGCTTCCCAGGTGACCACGACCGGAGTTCTGACACCATCACTTGATCCATGCTCATTTCTGACCATCGTTTACCAATGGTGCATCACAGGAGGCGCCTTTAAGGCGGGAAGCCGAACTCGCGGCGGCTGACCAACAAGGGTCAGTTCAGCCCAGCAGGCGGAAGAGGAGTGCGGCGCGAATCGAAATGTCGCCGCAACGGTACGGCGCACCACCGTTTCTAAGGGAAAGATCCCTAGGAGGTATATTAACGCTCATGATTTTTCCAGGAGAAAGAGCGCTCGCCGGACAGTGTCCGGAGAGGTTGCCAATCAAGCCTCCGCCAACCATGCTCCAACGCGTGGTCCGGAAGGGGAGGCGAACACAAGGCATGAGCCGAATGCTCCTCCAACGGAGGATGCCGACAGGCTGTCCGCCACCAGGTCTGAGGTGGAGAGCGCCATGAATCACAGGCGCCGCCGGATGGTTCTTCGTGACGTGTGTTTCTCTCCGGAGGCACTGAGTGCCTTTAATGCGGGAGACGCGCACCTCCATGCCGCTCGAGATGGTCTAACCAGAGCCACGGAGCAGTATGTGAAAGACATACGGGTGAGGAATTTTAATAGTTATATATGCCAGTAGCCCCCGAGACTTAAAATAGTTAGAATAACTGATTTAAGGATCATTTGTATATGCAGGATCTAACGGAGAAGAATACCTGTCTGTCCCAGGAGCTTCAAGAGTGCAAGGCCCAACTTGAGGCCGCACTAGCCGCCGCAGGGGGAGCCACAGAGACCCCCTCTGGTAATACATACTTCGAAAAGATAAGTAGTTTATGAAATGCGGCATGTGCGTAAGTCTGACAATAAAATTGCAGAGGGTGCCGGACAGGAACCGGACAAGCAACATCTTCTACGCCAGCTGAAGGCCGGCGAGAAGGTGCTTATGAGGGTGCAGCAAGAGTGGAACAAACTCCAAGATGCCAACACCCAGCTGGGCGAAGAACTAAAAGATGTTCGGGTCCAGCTGTCTGACTCTGTAAAGGAGAATCGGCGGCTTCGTCGCGGCATTTACAGTAAGTGCTTGAGCAAACTCTTTTGAAAAGAAGAGTTCGGCGAGGAAGTCGATTGACAGAAATGTGTCTGTAGGTGTGCTCACGGGTCATCCAGCGGAGGAAATGCCTGGTTCCACGGGTGACCTTCTTCCCGAGCTGCTGCAACTGCACGAACGTATTCGGTAGGCGATGAGCGGCGGCGTCCAGGCCTTATGGCCGTCCGTCTCCCTACCCGAGGGTCTTGGAGGGCTTACTGACAAGCTTCAGGGAGTACGGCAGCGCTTCCGTCTGTGGAAGATATCGGCCTGCCGTCAAAGCGCCAGAGAGGCCTGGGCCATGGTGAAGACGTGGTACACGAAGGCTAATCCAAACCACATGGCCGAGGTCGGACCTGTGGGGCCCGATGGGAAGGAGATCCATGTGAGCTTAATGTATGGCCAAGTAGAGTTGGCCGTGAAATATTCCCAACGGGACTGTAAACTAGACAGCCTTTTAGATGGGATTGAAGAGGAGTTCAATCAGTCAATTTGATGATGTAATTTTAAAATGACATGTAAAATGCCTTCTAGCCAGATTGTAGATCGTTTGTCTTTGCGGACCTTTTCGCTTCAACCTCGGGACCCAACAGTCCGGAGTGTGTCCGAATACCCTAACGGTTATAAAAACCGGGGCATGCATGGAGACCAGGCGTAGGGGTCATTAGTGCTTTATCAGACAAGTGCCCAACTAGTTATGTTATATTACATGGTTAGTAAGAAACATCTTCCAGGGAGAATAGTTCCATTAGGGGTTCCTTTCCCTGGGAGGCATGCCCTAAGGTGCATGTCCGAACTGCGAAGAAAGCAGAAAAAGCATCTGGGGGCAGATAAGTGAAATAAGTAATAAATCATCTTTCAAGTCACTGACCGAATATTCCCTTAAGAACGCTAACTTTTGGCTTCACCCAGTCTGAGGTACACATCCGGCTGTCCCGGCAGTAACAATCGCAGAGGTGCTCCCTTTACCTCCTAGACGAACAATCGGGACCGTAGGGGTAAGCACAGGAGCCAGGCAACCTAGCTTGGCCAAAACTTAAGTCATATCAATGCAATGGTGAATAAAAGGTACATGCGGAAGTATGACACATGTGTTGGGCATGAAGCCCGTATAGATAAGCTTCTCTTAAAGAAGCCCCCAGGTATAATGAGTGCGAGTAGCACATCAAGTGTGTGCGAACAATGTGCAGATCAGCCCATCAAAGGCTTTTACTAAAAAGGGGGAAGAAGGAGGGGAACAAGAGACAGCAAAAATATAAAAGGTGGATGGAGGAGGGAGACGAACTCTGAGTCCGGCGCTAGGCGTAGAATCTTCGGAGACGGGCTGCGTTCCATGGGTTCGGCTCGAGTCGGTTGTCAGATGCGTTACGTAGATGGTATGCTCCGCCGGTCAGGACTTGGTCGATGATGAAGGGACCTTCCCATTTGGGCTTAAGTTTGTCCTTTTTCTTGTCCGGCAGGCGTAGAACAAGTTCGCCAACATTGTATGTTTTGGCCCGTACTTCTCTGCTTTGATATCTTCGAGCCTGCTGCTGGTAGAATGCGGAACGAGCTTTTGCCACGTCCCACTCCTCCTCTAAGGCGTCCAAACTGTCCTGCCGATCCAACTCAGCTTCTCTTTCTTCGTACATGCGCACGCGAGGTGAGTCATGAATTATATCGCAGGGCAAAACTGCCTCTGCGCCGTACACCATAAAAAATGGTGTGAATCCGGTAGTGCAGTTCGGCGTGGTCCGCAGCCCCCAGAGTACGGAGTCGAGCTCCTCTACCCAGTGCGTGTTAGATTCTGTGAGGGACCGCACTAATCTGGGTTTGATGCCGCTCATGATTAGACCATTTGCTCGTTCGACTTGACCGTTAGTTTGGGGGTGATAGACTGAAGCGTAGTCGAGCCTGATGCCCATGTTTTTGCACCAGAGTTTAACCTCGTTGGCCGTGAAATTCGTGCCGTTATCAGTGATGATGCTGTGGGGGGCACCATAATGGTGTACTACCCCGGATATGAAGTCTATCACGGGTCCGGATTCGGCCGTTTTAACTGCCTTGGCCTCTATCCATTTGGTGAATTTGTCCACCATGACCAATAGGTATTTTTGCTTGTGGGTTCCCCCTTTAAGGGGTCCAACCATGTCAAGCCCCCAGACCGCGAACGGCTAGGTGATGGGTATAGTTTTGAGGGCGGTGGGTGGCATGTGGCTTTGATTAGCAAAGAGCTAGCAACCGATGCATCGTTGGACTAAGTCCTAAGCATCTGCCCGGGCAGTCGGCCAATAAAATCCTGTACGGAAGGCCTTGCCTACAAGGGCCCGGGCTGCGGCATGGTGATCGCCGAGTCCGGCGTGAATTTCAGCCAGGAGATTTCGCCCTTCCTCTTTGGAGATGCACCTTTGAAGGACTCCGGTTGTGCTTTTCTTATAAAGTTCTCCCTCATGGACCTTGTAGGCTTTAGATCGCCGAACTATGCAGCGGGCCTCATTTTGGTCTTCGAGAAGTTCCTGCCTAGTTAAGTAGGCTAGGAATGGTTCCATCCATGGGGCGATTACTGCCATTATTTCGTGGGCTGAGGGTGTTATTTCATTGGCTGAGCCACCGATTGTGTCAGAATGTTCCGTGTTGGGTGGCGCGGTTGGTTCCGGGTTGCTATTTCCGGACTCCTCTTCCCATAGCACGGATGGCTTAAAGAGCCACTCCAGGAAGATGTTTGGAGGGACGGCGTCGTGTTTTGCGTCGATGCGCGCCAACACGTCGGCTGCCTGGTTATTATCCCAGGCTACATGGTGGAATTCGAGTCCTTCAAACCGAGCTGACATTTTTAAGACGGCGTTACGATAGGCTGCCATTTTCGGATCCTTGGCGTCAAAGTCTCCATTTACTTGGGATATTGCAAGGTTTGAATCCCCGCGCACCTCTAGGCGTTGAATACCCATGGAGATTGCCATCCAGAGACCATGTAGAAGGGCCTCGTATTCGGCTGCATTGTTGGAGTCCGTGTACATTACCTGAAGTACGTATTGGACTGTGTCTCCCGTTGGGGACGTCAGTACGACGCCAGCCCCCAAGCCGGCCAACATTTTGGAGCCGTCAAAATGCATGATCTAATTGGAGTATGCGCCGTACTCTTTAGGGAGTTCGGCTTCGGTCCATTCGGCGATGAAGTCAGCCAAAACTTGTGACTTTATAGCTCGCCTTGGTTTGTAGGTTATGTCAAATGGTAAGAGCTCAATGGCCCATTTTGCAATCCTGCCCGTCGCATCGCGGTTGTTTATAATGTTGTTGAGAGGTACTTCGGAGGCCACTGTAATCGAGCACTCTTGAAAGTAGTGTCGCAGCTTCCGGGATGCCATGAACACTGCGTACGCTATCTTTTGATAATGTGGATACCGGGACTTGCATGGAGTTAAGATAGTGGATACGTAGTACACTAGTTTTTGAAGAGGGAACTTGTGTCCTTCTGTTTCTCATTCGACGACAAGCGCTGTGCTGACAACTTGATGTGTTGCCGCGATATATAATAACATTGGTTCGCCTAGGTTGGGCGCGGCCAAGACCGGATTTGTTGCTAATATGGCCTTTATTTCTTCGAGTCCGGCCGTGGCAGCATCCGTCCACTCGAAGTGTTCGGTGCGCCGGAGGAGGCGATAGAGAGGCAATGCCTTTTCTCCCAAACGGGAGATGAAGCGGCTTAGAGCCGCCACACATCTAGCCAGTTTTTGTATTTGTTTGAGGTCTTTTGGGATATCCAATTGTGACATAGCTCGGATCTTGGCTGGGTTTGCTTCAATTCCTCTACCGGATACAATCAAGCCCAAGAGCTTTCCGGCTGGTACGCCAAAAATGCATTTTTCCGGGTTGAGCTTAATGTCATATGCTCGGAGGTTGTCGAATGTGAGCCTCAAATAATCGACTAGAGTTGCGACGTGTTTGGTCTTAACGACCACATCGTCTACGTATGCCTCCACTGTTTTGCCGATCTGGGTAGCCAGACATGTCTGAATCATGCGCTGATATGTTGCGCCGGCGTTTTTAAGTCCGAAGGGCATTGTGTTGAAGCATAATGGTCCGTATGGAGTGATGAATGCCGTTGCGGCCTGGTCTATTTCCATTGTTTGGAGGGTTTCCTCGTAGATGAGGTTTAATCCGCTGCCGCCATCCATGAGTACCTTGGTAAGACGAAAGCCATCCACTATTGGACTGAGGACCAATGCGGCTGGTGCTCGGGCTGTTCGGAATTTAGGTTCGTCGCTGGCATTGAAGGTGATAGTCATGTTGCTCCATGGATTTGTTGTTGCTACTTGGTAGACTTCGGCGAGGCTGCGGATTGTTCGTTTCCGCATATTATTTGATGCGAAAGTCTCGAAGACTGTTAATACCGTACTGGTACTGTTGGGCTGGTTCTCCGGGGCTAGAAGCCCTTCGCCACTTTTGGCCACCTGCCGTAGTATCCAACATGCGCGAAGGCTATGTGTTGGAGTGCCGCCCTCTGTATTATGGATTTTGCAGGGTCCGCTGAGCCATCCCTCCAGTACGGTTCCGTACCCTTTAGGTGGTTTTTGCTTTTTGGTTTTTGGCCCAGATGCTTGTTCATGGTGCACCCTTTTATTCCGGACTAGGGTTGTGTTCAGGGCCGGATTGTCCCAAAATCAAGTTTTGGTTTTCCAGGCACTCTCCATCGCATAGTATTTTCGCACTATGGTCGCCAGGTCGGCGAAGCGCGTAACTTCGCGACGACTTATGGTGTTCATGATTCCCTTGTCCGTGCAATTGTTGCAGAAAATAGAGATTGCGCTTTCCTCATGGCAGTCCTTTATCATGTCCATAACCAGGAGGAATCTGGCCCAGTAATGATGTACTGTTTCGTCGGGCTCTTGCCGTATTTGAGATAGATCGCTTGTGTTTGGGTGGGTGGGTGGAACTAAATTCGAAACCCCGCCCAATCTGAGGCTCGAAGGCCGAGGAGTTTCCAGATTTGGAAGCTTGGATTGCTGGAGGTCGTCCAACGAATGTAGTCCGCTGTCTGACTTTAGGTTCAGTACTCGATTGACGCCCGTCCCTCCGCGGGAATCCGTCATGGAGGGATCGGGAATCCGGACATAACTGGTTTTTAACATAGAAGAACAGTCGCCGCGTTGTTCTTCTACCACAGCAACATGGTGGGTAGCCTGGGGAGAGTTAATTTCTCTCGGATCGGTTTTAAGCCCAATCTGATCGTAGTCTGTAGCGACACCCAGGGTGGCGATGCGATCCAAGAGCTCGTTTACTGAAGGGAGCTCCATCGGATCTAGCTGCTCGGCGAATACCGAGTTGATGCGAAGATCGCTTTTGATGATCCGAGAGGTCATCGTCGAAGCGGTGGCCGAACAGGCGGTCATAAGAAAACCACCTAGCCGGATAGCTTGACCGACGGCCAAATCTCCTTTGGAAATGGTACCGTCTTTAAAGACGGGAAGAGGCATCCTTCCTGATTGCGACGGCACAGAGGAACTCTCAATGAAAGCACCAATGTCGGTGTCAAAACCGGCGGATCTCGGGTAGGGGGTCCCGAACTGTGCGTCTAGGCGGATGGTAACAGGAGACAAGGGACATGATGTTTTACCCAGGTTCGGGCCCTCTTGATGGAGGTAAAACCCTATGTCCTTCTTGATTGATATTGATGATGTGGGTATTACAAGAGTAGATCTACCATGAGATCAAGGAGGCTAAACCCTAGAAGCTAGCCTATGGTATGATTGTTGTTATGTCCTACGGACTAAAACCATCCGGTTTATATAGACACCGGAGAGGGCTAGGGTTACACAGAATCGGTTACAATGGTAGGAGATCTACATATCCATATCGCCAAGCTTGCCTTCCACGCCAAGGAAAGTCCCATCCGGACACGGGACGAAGTCTTCAATCTTGTATCTTCATAGTCTTGGAGTCCGGCCGATGATGATAGTTCGGCTATCCGGACACCCCCTAGTCTGGGACTCCCTCAGTCATGCTGGTGGCGTACAAGGGCAATGGCCACCTTCAGCTTGCGCCTCTCCTCAGCTAGGCGCAGGCCCTCGGCCTCAAGGCGCGCATCCTCGTCGGCGAGCTCTACACCAAGCTGGCTCACTGCGTCCGCTGCCCTCCGGAGGAACCCCTGGCGGAGGGCGCGACGCTCCCGAGCACGCTTGAGCACGTCTTCCGCATCATCCTCCGCCCCGGGCAGGGGGCTGGGGGCTGGCGCCCTCACGATGGCCGCACGCGCCCCGCCAGAAGCCTGGCCCAGAGCTAGTTCGTCCCCCAAGGAAGAACGCAAGACCGACCTCAGCCAGTCGTCGTCCATGACCAATTGAAGAGCCCAGGGCAGGCTGGCTATGCCCCGGGAGGGCTCGCGAAGGATGGTCGTGAGGTGCGCAGAATCATGACGCGTCACAGGATGACTCACCTCTCCAACTGATCTCACCACAAGGGCAGTTCTTGAGCCCGGGGCGCCTGGGGACGGTGGAGAGGGCGAGGCCTGGAGGGATGGCTCCTCAGCCATCTCCGTGAGCTTGGCAGGAAGGGCCCTGCAAGGCAATGATCAACTGAGGCAGCAGGAAAGTAAGGGACTGAGAAAGGGGAAGACTTACTCATCGGTGTCGAAGTACTTCCTGCGCTTCAATAGGCGGCAAGGGTAATCATCACCCAAGGCCTCCCTTCTCTTTCAGAGAGCCTCGAAGTCCACGCGGAAGCGGCCCAGGAGCTCGGCGCAAGGGTCAGCCTGCGACGAGGAAGAAGCGCCAATGCGTCCGGCGTCGGGGGCATCGCCCTGGCGCATGCCGCCAGTCCCCGCACCATGAAGGGTGGCCGGGGCCTCAGGGGCCTCTGCCACGGGGTCCGCGGGCCGTGGCTCAACACCTTCAGCCGCCGCAGGGCGGGCCTCAGGGGCTGTCGCCTCAGGAGTTCTGCATGGCGTCATCATCCCGACGGTGGCCCCCTCAGCCCCCGGTGGCCCTTGCATCCCAGCTCCGCCACTCGAGGAAGGACCGTCACGGGCAACCGGAAGGGCAACCACCACAACTGGGTTCTCGCGAGGTCCCCTGAGGACTACGGGGCGCAGCCCCCATTCATCGAAGCTGGGCATCTGCTTCACAAAATCAGCCCTGTTTGAGCAAAGGTACAACAAGGCGCCCCCTTGCCGGATGCTTCCAGGGAAAGGGTCCCCAGTCAGGATCATGAGAACCTTCCTCAGCACTTCAGGTGTCAGATCTTCCTCTTGGAGCCTCATGCGGTCTTCACGCCCCCCGAAGGCCCACATCCGGCAGGAATGGCACTGGAGAGGGGCGATGCAGCACAGGAGGAACTCCTTCACCACCTTGGATGCCGTCACACCGAGCGCCCTCAAGTTCGCAAAGCGATGCCGGACGAAGACGAGCCGGGGGCTCGTGAGTGTCTCCTGGCCCCAGCCCGAATTGGGGATAGCGGGCAAGGTTGGCTCCGAAAGCAAGGGGCTGGGCACTCCGACATCCACGTACAGCCACCGCTCACGGAACACAGTCGCAGGCGGAGGAAGGCTGAAATCAATCCCCGAGGCCGCTGTTTCAGGTGCGGCAAGGAAGCTCACGCACCCCAAGCATTGGGTGGGATCACTGAGGCGGAGAGAGAAGAAGTGGCGCAGCAAGGCAACTGAAGGAGGAATGCCCATCATCGCCTTGCAAACAAAAGCGAAAACGGCAAGAAGAGTAATGGATTCGGGGCCCAAATGCATCATGTGGACCTAGTAATGGGAAAGTACAGTGTTGAAGAAATCAGAAAAGGGGGGAACCAGTCCCGCCCACAGGGCGTCGGCGAAGTACCGGACCTCGGTGACTATTCTGTCAATGGAGAAGTGGGACACGGGCCAGACCGTCGTCCTCCCGCACTCGTTGAAGATGGTGTTAAGGGCATAACTGACCTTGTCCCAGCCTTCCCGGTTGAGTATGATCGACCGGTCGACGGCAGGAGCCGTCGATGATGACGGGCGAGGCGAGGGCGCCGGCTTTTGCCCTTTCCCCTTCTTCTGGAGCCATGGCAGCAGGAAGGGGGAGGATTCGAGATTGGATTGGAAGCGGAGGCTGGAGCTCGAGAGAAGGAAGAGCAGGAGGCGCGCGAGCGGTGAGAAGAGGGGTGACTGTGTGCAACCGCGGGTCCGCCTAGTTGGGCGCAAAATGAGGAGGCGTGGGGGAAATGGGACGCCCACGTCCAATCAACGGCCACGCGGCGCCCAAGGCCACAGCCTATTGGGGCCCGCGGCGCTTCGCACTTGCCCATTCGCTTCTCTGCTAAGCCAAGTCGAGGCGCGCCTTGGGCCCGGGGACTACTGTCGGTGTTCTGGGAATGGGGGTACCTAGACTTTCCTGCTTGCGCCCTGCGGCGTGGCTCAAGGAGTGGCCCGGTACGGCCCATCTTCATCAACACATGCTCAAGACCCTCGCGAGGGGCCAAGCCTCGCGGTCCGGACGACAGGAGGCTTCCTCAGGCATGGCCTCGTTAGGCTGGCTCGCGAGGAAGGTGGGGAGATCAAGGCGGGGTACCTCGCGAGGTGCTCATGACGCAAGCCATGAAGACCAAGGCCAGGTGGGCGCAAGGCGGGCGTTGGCCTGCGCAGAGTCCTTGTTTCCTCTTTGGTGCAAAGGGGGCCAGCGCAGGCGAGAGTAACAAGCAAAGGCAACCATTTCGGTGCAACAAGACCAAGACCAGCAGGACGGCAGAACGGAGGTCATCGTGGAGCCCAAGCCGGTGTCATCGTCAGGGTCTTTGGCAGGCGAGGACCAACTTTAGTCAGGATAAGTGTACCAGATATTCCTCTTCAAAATGGCCAATTGTTGGCGCCCTTCCCGCTCAATATTTGGGGAGAGGCCCAGTGCCTCTGCCTATAAATAGGACTAGCCACCCACAGGGTAGGGAGATCGGATCCAAGGCATCAATGTCTAGAGAGAGAGAAAGAGAGGCGACTGAACTCCCCTAGCAGTTCATCGCACCAGCCAAGAACAGAACCTCGCGAGGCTGTTCTTCCCTTGTACTATTCCTCATCAGCCCCAGAGGCAATCCACCACACCACACACTGGAGTAGGGTATTACACCACAATGGTGTCCCGAACCAGTATAAATCTCGTGTCCCTTGTGTTGTTCTTCGTGTAGTTTTATATCCTTGGAAGGCGACGAGACATGGGTAGGCAGGAGGTGTGATCTCCGCGTGCACCCCAGAGTTCAAACCTTGAGAGTCTGTCGGAACCCGAAATTCGACATAGACTTGCAAAGATAACTCAATCATACATAAAAGAATTTAGAGGAGATTCAAATATTTCTCATAGATAAACTTGATCATAAACCCACAATTCATCGGATCTTGACAAACACACCGCAAAAAGAGTTTACATCGAATAGATCTCCACAAGAGAGGGGGAGAACATTGTATTGAGATCCAAAAAGATAGAAGCCATCTAGCTAATAACTATGGACCAGTAGGTCTGTGGTAAACTACTCACAACTCATCAGAGGGGCTATGGTGTTGATGTAGAAGCCCTCCGTGGTCGATTTCCCCTCCGGCGGAGCGCCGACAAAGGCTCCAAGATGGGATCTCGCGGATACAGAAGGTTACTGCGGTGGAAATTGTGTTTCATTGGCTCCCTGGATGTTTTCGGGGTACGTAGGCTTATATAGGAGGAAGAAGTACGTCGGTGGCCGCCCGAGGGGCCCACGAGACAGGGGGATGCGCCCTCCTATCTCGTGGCCGCCTCGGCTACTTCCTGACTTGCACTCCAAGTCCTCTGGATCACGTTCATTCCAAAAATCACGCTCCCGAAGGTTTCATTCCGTTTGGACTCCGTTTGATATTCCTTTTCTTTGAAATACTGAAATAGGCAAAAAAACAGCAATACGGGATGGGCCTCCGGTTAGTAGGTTAGTCCCAAAAATGATACAAATGTGTAAAATAAAGCCCATAAACATCCAAAAGGGGTAATATAATAGCATGGAACAATCAAAAATTATAGATACGTTGGAGACGTATCAATCCTCCACCTTCTTCCCGGCGCGGGAGATAGCGTTACCACCTCGCGCCGTGACGAAGCAGATACACCCGACCGGATTGTCGCCAGTCATGCGAAGGAAGAAGAAATGGCGGAGCAGGGCGACGGAGGGCATCACCCCCACGAACGCCTCACGATAGAAGGCGAAAAGGGACTGAAGGAGGATGGAGTTGGCATGGATGTGGAGCGCATGAAGACCATAGTGGTGAAGGATAGCGAAGAAGAAGCGGGGGAATGGAGGTACCAGCCCCGAGTAGACGCTGTGCATGAAGAAGGGGAAGAAGGTGCTGCCCACGGGCTCCGGTGCAGCGGTGGCGACCCGGAGCACTGTCTTCTTCCACTCATTGTAATCGCTCGCCATCAGGAGGAGCGTGGTCTGGAGCTTCTCCCCGGTCACGCAGGACGCGAGCAGCCCTGGCTTGTACCAGGCGGGGCCGGCAGCCGGGGCAGGACCCACGGTCTTCTCGGCGGCCATCGAGCAGAAGATTTGTGGGGAAATCGGCAGATCTGGTGAGTTCTTCCGCTGCAGGGAGAAAGGGATCTGGAGCAAGACGAAGAACGAGCAATGAAAGCCTGGCGGCAGGCGACACCCCTTTTGTCAGACGGAAGCAGTTGCCGAGGCAGTGTGCGGAAACGGAGTCGCCCACGTCCAATCAATCGCTACGCGTCATCAAGGCCGCAGGTGGTTAGGGCCCGCGGCACTCCACCCTTGCCCTTTGGCTTCGCCTGGAAGCCAAGTCCGAGCGTGCCCTGGGCCCGGGGGCTACTGTCGGCGTCCTGGATTCGAGGGTATCCAGCCCTTCCTGCTTGCAGCCCACCACGTGGCTCCATGGACGGCCTAGTACAGCCCAGCTTCAACACCAATGACACAAGACCCTCGTGAGGGGCCAAGCCTCACGAGGCGGACAACGCCAAGACCCCCGAGGAATTGGCCTCCTCAGGAGGGCTCCTGAGGGGCGGAGAGTTCTATGTAGGTTACCTCATGACGCTCAGCTGACATAAGCCATGACGACCAAGGCCAGGCGGGCGCCAGGCGGGTGCTGAGCGCAGGTTTCCTCTTTGGTGCAAGGGGGGCAAGCCACAGGCGCGGAGTCCTGAGGAATCAGCCAAAGGTTTCCATTCTGGTGCAACAAGACCAAGACCGCCAGGACGACAGGAGGGAGGTCATCGACGAGCCCACCGCAGCGTCACGACCAGAGGCTTTCCGTAGGCAAAGACCACTTTTGTCAGGATAGACTGTACTACTTGTCCCCTTTCAAATATAGCCATTGTGGGATCCCTTCCCGCTCATATTTGTGAAGAGGACCAAGGCCACTATAAATAGGACTATCCACCACCATAGGAGGACAACAGGAAGAAGAAGGAGAGAAGAAACCAGAACAAGTAGAGCTAGCATACACCACACCAGCTCAAGAACACCTCACCTCCTAAGTCTTGTTCATCCACTGTAATAGTTCATCCTCAGCCCTTCGAGGCAATCCACCACACCACACTGGATTAGGGTATTACACCACAACGGTGTCCCGAACCAGTATAAATCTCTGTATCTTTGTGTCTCTTTGAGCTGGACGCGCTAGGCTTAGGAGGATCGCGAGTAGGCAGGCTAGGCGGGTTGAGATCTCTGCACACACCCCAGAGTTTGAACCTCTCAAGGGTTTGTGGATCCCTAAATCCGATAGTATAAACACATTTTCCTTCCATTGTTTCGCTTAACCTTTCTGGTAATCTATATGATATAAGTAGTAATATTTCCCTGCTTATGTAAACACCATGGTGTGCCACTCTGTCAGTAAAACCTTGTTACTATTGTTGATGACATTTCGGTAACCACCGATGGACGAGAACTTTGCCTATTGGTCTGCCTCGTTCAACAAGCAGGAAAATGGTTCTCTTCGTCCTTCGCCCTTGGTACCAACGTTGCTGCCAACATAACTAACATGCTATCCTCTGACCTCCCTAGCTATCGTGATCGTGCAAGATGTCATCGTACTTTCTACTTTTAACCTACATGGTGGGCCCATAACCCACAGTTCCACATGATCGAAATCTGACTCTCCTATACACCTCTGTTTCCAAGGTTATTCCTCATGCTTGGCTTCGTATGTAGATCATGAGCCACCTTCCTAGAGATGATATGTTCTGGTTTCAGCCGCAATACTTATTCCGTTGGTCTCAACCCCCATCACACTCTACTTCAGGCATCGAACAATTGCTTACCAGTTTGAAACTTCCGTACCCTCTTATAATGCTCTCGACATGTTTCAAGTATTCAACTCGAGAGATACTTTATGCTTCTTCCTCTGAGCTAACCATCCAATGCTCAATCTTGTTAAAAATCCGTCCTTATAGAGTTTTCCCCTCTTATCCTTTCATATGTACGGTGAAGATCCTAAAGGAAGGATGACAGTTTTATCATGATGCCCAGATGCAGCAAAATGAAGACATCAACGAGAGGGATCAACTTCTTCGAGAAGAGCAACCAAGGATGAGAAGATCCGTTAGAATTTCATAACCAAAACTTTCCTCTTTACTCCACCTCTTAAATCTCGGGACGAGATTTCTTCTAGTGGAGGAGATTTGTAATGCCCCGATAGTTAAGCTACAGTAACCACTCGCCCTAATGGTGCCATGTCATCGCTGTTAATTTTCTAATCTCGCTTTGAACCAAACCGAGTCCAAATTCAGTTTAAAATAAAGTCAAATTATTATTTCTTCAACCGGTAAAACAAAATGTTCGCTGGGTTGCAAACATTCACTAACTAATTGTCCTAAATATACCAACATTATTTGAATTATTAAAATACCCTTGACCTATTTTAAACTGGACCAAACAACCCCTTTTATCTCATTTAAATTCCACCATAAATTCTAGGGGAAACAAATTGTCCCCAACCTTTTTGTGGCAGTGCAAAATATTGCAATATATTCAAATGGCCAATCTCTATAATTTTGCAAAGTCATTTGGTGGCTTATTTAATTGCAAATAGTGGCTATTTTAATTGTCAGAAAAGGGGAAAAGGCAAACTAGCTACTGTGCTAAACTGCTAATCGGCTCTACCTACTACAGTAAACGGCCGAGCCCACTACGAGGGCCTTCCCTTCAACCTCTGTACCCGGAGAACAGAGGCCAAGGCGTGGACTCCGCACGCCCGTCCACGCCGCGGATGTCGCCGTATCGACCATCCCGCGGTCATGCAGTTGGATAAGAGCATCGTCGTGAGTCCCCTGGAAAACCCTAGGAGACTTCCCCCTCTCCATTTCCTCCCTCACTCGCCTCCCTCTCGATCTGGATCGAAGCCGAGCGCTCAGATCAATGTGGCTCTGGAATCCCCGCGGCCACCCTCCTCCCCGAGCTGCGCCAAGGCGTCCAGGAGTTCTAGCGCCATCATCCTCGTCCTTCTCGAGTACCAGGACGAGCCGAACCGCCCGTAGCTCGCCGGCATCGTCGTCCTTCCCCGCACGCGCTGCTCTGCTTCGTCGCCTCCCCGAGTCTCTCCCGAGCCCCCTATGAGCTCACCCTCCTCCCCGACCGCGACCACTGTGCTCCCCGCCATCGCTAGTTATTGTGCCCCGTCCACGACCCGAACACACCCGCACGCACCCTGCTACCCTCAACCGCGCCCCCGTCCGCTGGTGCCTCCACCTCACGCCCGCGTGTCGGCCGCCCTACTGCAGCCCCGTCCGCGGCGCTGCTAGCGCCCCCCGCGTGTCGCTCCGGCCCCCGGTGCCTCCTGCTCCTGTGCCGCTAGCAGCTGCTGTCGCTCTGGCCACCTAATGCCGCCGCTATGTTGCTTACTGCTGCTTGCTCTGCCCGTTGTCGCTCCCTCTAGAAGCTGCCATAACTCTTGCTTGGCTGCCGCTCCTGCTTCCTGCATCTGCTACTATGGTCGGTGGGCACTGCTACGTACAATAGCGATTAGTTAGGCTAATTAGCTTTCAGTAGTTGTCGCCCAATGACAAATGGACCCTGCAAATGATTAAAAAGGGTTAAAGCTAAAAACAATATCTAAGCCCATGACAATCAGGACCCGCTTACACTGTTTTTATGGTCTAATCAATCATTGACTGGGTCAAACCAACCCCATTGGCCCCACCAGTCAGTGTCTGTGGCTTGTACTACACTGTGTACAAAAAAGTGTTTGCTGGTATTTTGTTGAATTAATAGTACATAGAAAATCTAGAAATTCGATTAAGCTTAAAAAGAGAATATAAAATAAACCGTATATCGGATGAAAATACTTTGTACATGAAAGTTGCTCATGAATCTGAATACCCAGTCCATTCACCTGTCACATGCCCCTAGCATGCTAAACATGGAATCGTCCCCTCTCGTTTCATCTATCCGGAAAACATCAGACGCCGGAAAAACCCCTCCGGATGTTTTCCCTCTCCGTCTGCAACGTATATCACCGTGTTAGTTCATCCCTAACACCGCGTATTACCATGTTATGCTTTATGATGCTTTGTTTGCTTTATATTTATTGTTGCCTCCCTCTTCTCTCCGGTAGACCCCGAGACCGGCGCAGCCCCTGTGATTGACTATGTCTCTGACGACCCTTCTTCCTTTGCAGCAGAGCTTCCAGGCAAGTCCCCCCATTTGATCACTTTGATATCGCCTATCCTTTCTCTCTCATGCTTGCATTAGATTTTGCTACTGTTATTGTTTGCTCACATTCTGATGCATAGCCTGTTTTTGCTACCTGCTTTCATACCTTACCTGCTTATTCTAATCTGCTTAGTATAGACTGGTTAGAGATCCATCAGTGACCCTCACCTTGTCCCAGTTGCCCCGCTTTATTTTCGATGACTCGATCAACGTGATCGACGTCTAGACCCCAACACCGCACATCACCCCCTTGTACGGCTCTGCAGAGTTAATATCGAATGCCGAGGGTGATACCTCGTCAGTACTTCTGATGTTAACCCTATAGTGTAGCTATTCAGTCGTGGTCACCGAGGGTGATTCCTCCCTCACCACTCTCGATAATGACTCTGTCGTGCAACCCCTCAAGTGTGAACCAACGAGGGTGATTCCTCCAAGTCCACGTTTATGGTTACATCGAGTGGGAATCCATCGAGGGTGATTCCTCAGGTTCCCCCCTTGCTGATTTGGACACACGTTTACTTTGACATACCAAAGAACCATGATGACATCGGGTCGGCCCCGAGGGGTACCCACGTGTGATGTCAAGTCGGGTTGATCTGGAGGATACCCGCAAATTTTCCATGCGGCGCGGCCGGGCATTCTTAGCCCTTGCCGCAAGTCCGTGAGACGGGGCGATGGGACCACATATTGTGGATCATTGCTCGTTAGCGCACACTACCAAGACACTAACGGTTTGGATATTTGATCCGAATAGGCCTCTGGCCTTTTTTGCACTGACCACCACACGGGAATAAGTATGGGCACTCTGCATCATAAGTATCAGCCGAAAGCTCACTGACGTCAGCAATGGAGCGGCGCGCGCCGGGTTGGGCTGTGTAAGCACCTGCCTTATTTAAGGAGGTTGCCAGGTTTGCTCACCGGCCGCCCTCGCAACACGCAGGATTGCAAAGGACGATTGGCCCATGACACCTTTGCATTTAGGATGTAGACCGGAGTGCTGGCCTCTCTATTGAGCCTAGGTAGGACTACGGTGTGTTGATCGGCCGAGGCCGGTCATGACCTGATGGTGTGTCCGGCCGGAGTTGATCAAGCGTGTTGGGTAAGTTGGTGCACCCCTGCAGGGAAGATTTATATATTTGAATAGTTGGGTCCATGGTAACGGACGCTCGGAGTTGTATCCCGATCGATACAACTAGAACTGGATACTGAATGCTGAGGCATGTTATGGATATGTGGCTCCGAGATTGCTTTCTTGCAGGGAGTCGAGAAAGGATCTCTGGGCGCTAATGTTACAACATGTTTGCTAAATATAAACTGTTATTCTATACTCTTCTGATTGCTGCAATATACTTGGAGTTGCTTGAAGATGCTAGTTTTTGATAGGCTAGGCCTTCCCCTCTAGTATGGCATTCTGCAGTTTAGTCCACAGATACTACCCATTTCATTGATACCGATGCATATTTAGTGTAGATCCTTGCTTGCGAGTACTTTGGATGAGTACTCACGGTTTCTTTGCTTCCTCTTTTTCACCTTTTCCTTTCTTCTCGGATGTCACAACTAGATGGTGGAGCCCAGGAGCCAGGCGCCACCTTTGACAATGACTACTACTACCTCGAGGGTGCCTACTACTACGTGAAGGCTGCCGACGACCAGGAGTAGTTAAGAGGCTCCCAAGCAGGAGGCCTTGCCTTTTCGATCGATGTTGCTTTTCTGCTAGCCTTCTTAAGGCAAACTTGTCTAACTCATGTCTGTACTCAGATATGTTTGCTTCCGCTGACTCGTTTGTACTCAAGCTTATGTATTCGAGCCCTCGAGGGCCCTGGCTTGTAATATAAAGTTTGTATTATTTTAATTTATGTCTAGAGTTGTGTTATGATATCTTCCCATGAGTCCTTGATCTTGATCATACACATTTGCGTGTATGAATAGGGTATCATTGTATCGGGGGTGTCACTATCAGTGTTCTGGGAACGGGGGTCCCCAGACTTGCCTGCCTGCGGCCTGCGGCGTGGCTCGAGTGGTGGCCCAGTACGGCCCATGTTCATCAGCGCAAGACTCAATACCCTCGCGAGGGGCCAAGCCTCGCAGGACGGACGACACACGACTTCCTCAGGAACAGCCTCACCAGGCAGGCTCGCGAGGAGGCGGAGAGATCAAGGCAGGGTACCTCGCGAGGTGCTCGTGACGCAAGCCATGACGATCGAGACCAGGTGGGCGCCAGGCGGGCGCCGGCCTGGGCAGTGTCCTTGTTTCCTCTTTGGTGCAAAGGGGGCAAGCACAGGCGTGGAGTACCGAGGCATCAGGCAAAAGGTTGCCATTTCAGTGCAACGAGACCAAGACCAGCGGAGCGGCAGGATGGAGGTCACCGTGGACCCCAAGACGGCGTCATCGCCAGTGCCTTTGGCAGCCGAAGACCAACTTTAGTCAGGATAACTTGTACTAGATGTTCCCCTTCGAAATGATCGTTGTTGGCGCCCATCCCTCTCAATATTTGGGAAGAGGACCAGGGCCTCTATAAATAGGACTAGCCACCTCCGAGGAAAGGGAGAGAGGATCGAGTGCTCACTAGACCTAGAGGCGATCGAACTCACCCAAGCAGTTCATCACACCAGCTGAAGAACACCTCTCGCGAGGTTGTTTGTCCTGTGTACTGTTCATCATCAGCCCCTGAGGCAATCCACCACACCACACACTGCAGTAGGGTACTACACCACAACGATGGCCCGAACCAGTATAAATCTTGTGTCCCTCATGTTGTTCATTGTTTAGCCTAGATTCTCGTGAGGCGATCGGACGTAGATTGGTGGGGGGAAGATCTTCGTGCGCACCCCAGAGTTCGAACCTTAAGGGTTTGCCGGAACCCAACATCCGACATTTGGTGCGCCACGTAGGGGTGCGCCGGAATCTTTCTTCCACTGTTTCCCGTTCGATCTTCCGCCGTATCCATGGCTGACACTCGCCGGGCTCGCGCCGAGCGTCGGGCTGCTCTCGTTGCTCGCGTCGCCCAGACGGCTCCCATCGGTGGGTGTCCCCATCGTTCCCCGTCGCCTGCCGCCAACGCTGCCACCGGCCCAGCAGGGAACGAGCAGCAGGCCTTGTCGTTGCATCCATGGGTGCAGCGAGAAGGCCACACCGCCACCCCGTCGCTGACTCTAGCCAGTTCGTCGCCCCGTCATGCAGTTGGATAAGAGCATCGTCGCGAGTCCCCTGGAAAACCCTAGGAGACTTCCCCCTCTCCTTTTCCTCCCTCGCTCGCCTCCCTCTCGATCTGGATCGAAGCCGAGCGCTCAGATCAACGTGGCTCTGGAATCCCCGCGGCCACCCTCCTCCCCGAGCTGCGCCAAGGCGTCCAGGAGTTCTAGCGCCATCATCCTCGTCCTTCTCGAGTACCAGGACGAGCCGAACCGCCCGTAGCTCGCCGGCATCGTCGTCCTTCCCCGCACGCGCTGCTCTGCTTCGTCGCCTCCCCGAGTCTCTCCCGAGCCCCCTATGAGCTCACCCTCCTCCCCGACCGCGACCGCTGTGCTCCCCGCCATCGCTAGTTATTGTGCCCCGTCCACGACCCGAACACACCCGCACGCACCCTGCTACCCTCAACCGCGCCCCCGTCCGCTGGTGCCTCCACCCCGCGCCCGCGTGTCGGCCGCCCTACTGCAGCCCCGTCCGCGGCGCTGCTAGCGCCCCCCGCGTGTCGCTCCGGCCCCCGGTGCCTCCTGCTCCTGTGCCGCTAGCAGCTGCTGTCGCTCTATCCACCTAATGCCGCCGCTATGTTGCTTACTGCTGCTTGCTCTGCCCGCTGTCGCTCCCTCTAGAAGCTGCCATAACTCTTGCTTGGCTGCCGCTCCTGCTTCCTGCATCTGCTGCTATGGTCGGTGGGCACTGCTACGTACAATAGCGATTAGTTAGGCTAATTAGCTTTCAGTAGTTGTCGCCCAATGACAAATGGACCCTACAAATGATTAAAAAGGGTTAAAGCTAAAAACAATATCTAAGCCCATGACAATCAGGACCCGCTTACACTGTTTTTATGGTCTAATCAATCATTGACTGGGTCAAACCAACCCCATTGGCCCCACCAGTCAGTGTCTGTGGCTTGTACTACACTGTGTACAAAAAAGTGTTTGCTGGTATTTTGTTGAATTAATAGTACATAGAAAATCTAGAAATTCGATTAAGCTTAAAAAGAGAATATAAAATAAACCGTATATCGGATGAAAATACTTTGTACATGAAAGTTGCTCATGAATCTGAATACCCAGTCCATTCACCTGTCACATGCCCCTAGCATGCTAAACATGGAATCGTCCCCTCTCGTTTCATCTATCCGGAAAACATCAGACGCCAGAAAAACCCCTCCGGATGTTTTCCCTCTCCGTCTGCAACGTATATCACCGTGTTAGTTCATCCCTAACACCGCGTATTACCATGTTATGCTTTATGATGCTTTGTTTGCTTTATATTTATTGTTGCCTCCCTCTTCTCTCCAGTAGACCCCGAGACCGGTGCAGCCCCTGTGATTGACTATGTCTCTGACGACCCTTCTTCCTTTGCAGCAGAGCTTCCAGGCAAGTCCCCCCATTTGATCACTCTGATATCGCCCATCCTTTCTCTCTCATGCTTGCATTAGATTTTGCTACTGTTATTGTTTGCTCACATTCTGATGCATAGCCTGTTTTTGCTACCTGCTTTCATACCTTACCTGCTTATTCTAATCTGCTTAGTATAGACTGGTTAGAGATCCATCAGTGACCCTCACCTTGTCCCAGTTGCCCCGCTTTATTTTCGATGACTCGATCAACGTGATCGACGTCTAGACCCCAACACCGCACATCACCCCCTTGTACGGCTCTGCAGAGTTAATATCGAATGCCGAGGGTGATACCTCGTCAGTACTTCTGATGTTAACCCTATAGTGTAGCTATTCAGTCGTGGTCACCGAGGGTGATTCCTCCCTCACCACTCTCGATAATGACTCTGTCGTGCAACCCCTCAAGTGTGAACCAACGAGGGTGATTCCTCCAAGTCCACGTTTATGGTTACATCGAGTGCGAATCCATCGAGGGTGATTCCTCAGGTTCCCCCCTTGCTGATTTGGACACACGTTTACTTTGACTTACCAAAGAACCATGATGACATCGGGTCGGCCCCGAGGGGTACCCACGTGTGATGTCAAGTCGGGTTGATCTGGAGGATACCTGCAAATTTTCCATGCGGCGCGGCCGGGCATTCTTAGCCCTTGCCGCAAGTCCGTGAGACGGGGCGATGGGACCACATATTGTG
Source organism: Triticum aestivum (assembly GCF_018294505.1). Taxonomy (NCBI): domain Eukaryota; kingdom Viridiplantae; phylum Streptophyta; class Magnoliopsida; order Poales; family Poaceae; genus Triticum; species Triticum aestivum. The sequence goes on along the minus strand of NC_057807.1, from coordinate 473,747,785 downwards.
GATCATTGCTCGTTAGCGCACACTACCAAGACACTAACGGTTTGGATATTTGATCCGAATAGGCCTCTGGCCTTTTTTGCACTGACCACCACACGGGAATAAGTATGGGCACTCTGCATCATAAGTATCAGCCGAAAGCTCACTGACGTCAGCAATGGAGCGGCGCGCGCCGGGTTGGGCTGTGTAAGCACCTGCCTTATTTAAGGAGGTTGCCAGGTTTGCTCACCGGCCGCCCTCGCAACACGCAGGATTGCAAAGGACGATTGGCCCATGACACCTTTGCATTTAGGATGTAGACCGGAGTGCTGGCCTCTCTATTGAGCCTAGGTAGGACTACGGTGTGTTGATCGGCCGAGGCCGGTCATGACCTGATGGTGTGTCCGGCCGGAGTTGATCAAGCGTGTTGGGTAAGTTGGTGCACCCCTGCAGGGAAGATTTATATATTTGAATAGTTGGGTCCATGGTAACGGACGCTCGGAGTTGTATCCCGATCGATACAACTAGAACTGGATACTGAATGCTGAGGCATGTTATGGATATGTGGCTCCGAGATTGCTTTCTTGCAGGGAGTCGAGAAAGGATCTCTGGGCGCTAATGTTACAACATGTTTGCTAAATATAAACTGTTATTCTATACTCTTCTGATTGCTGCAATATGCTTGGAGTTGCTTGAAGATGCTAGTTTTTGATAGGCTAGGCCTTCCCCTCTAGTATGGCATTCTGCAGTTTAGTCCACAGATACTACCCATTTCATTGATACCGATGCATATTTAGTGTAGATCCTTGCTTGCGAGTACTTTGGATGAGTACTCACGGTTTCTTTGCTTCCTCTTTTTCACCTTTTCCTTTCTTCTCGGATGTCACAACTAGATGGTGGAGCCCAGGAGCCAGGCGCCACCTTTGACAATGACTACTACTACCTCGAGGGTGCCTACTACTACGTGAAGGCTGCCGACGACCAGGAGTAGTTAAGAGGCTCCCAAGCAGGAGGCCTTGCCTTTTCGATCGATGTTGCTTTTCTGCTAGCCTTCTTAAGGCAAACTTGTCTAACTCATGTCTGTACTCAGATATGTTTGCTTCCGCTGACTCGTTTGTACTCAAGCTTATGTATTCGAGCCCTCGAGGGCCCTGGCTTGTAATATAAAGTTTGTATTATTTTAATTTATGTCTAGAGTTGTGTTATGATATCTTCCCATGAGTCCTTGATCTTGATCATACACATTTGCGTGTATGAATAGGGTATCATTGTATCGAGGGTGTCACTATCAGTGTTCTGGGAACGGGGGTCCCCAGACTTGCCTGCCTGCGGCCTGCGGCGTGGCTCGAGTGGTGGCCCAGTATGGCCCATGTTCATCAGCGCAAGACTCAATACCCTCGCGAGGGGCCAAGCCTCGCAGGACGGACGACACACGACTTCCTCAGGAACAGCCTCACCAGGCAGGCTCGCGAGGAGGCGGAGAGATCAAGGCAGGGTACCTCGCGAGGTGCTCGTGACGCAAGCCATGACGATCGAGACCAGGTGGGCGCCAGGCGGGCGCCGGCCTGGGCAGTGTCCTTGTTTCCTCTTTGGTGCAAAGGGGGCAAGCACAGGCGTGGAGTACCGAGGCATCAGGCAAAAGGTTGCCATTTCAGTGCAACGAGACCAAGACCAGCGGAGCAGCAGGATGGAGGTCACCGTGGAGCCCAAGACGGCGTCATCGCCAGTGCCTTTGGCAGCCGAAGACCAACTTTAGTCAGGATAACTTGTACTAGATGTTCCCCTTCGAAATGATCGTTGTTGGCGCCCTTCCCTCTCAATATTTGGGAAGAGGACCAGGGCCTCTATAAATAGGACTAGCCACCTCCGAGGAAAGGGAGAGAGGATCGAGTGCTCACTAGACCTAGAGGCGATCGAACTCACCCAAGCAGTTCATCGCACCAGCTGAAGAACACCTCTCGCGAGGTTGTTCGTCCTATGTACTGTTCATCATCAGCCCCTGAGGCAATCCACCACACCACACACTACAGTAGGGTACTACACCACAACGGTGGCCCGAACCAGTATAAATCTTGTGTCCCTCATGTTGTTCATTGTTTAGCCTAGATTCTCGTGAGGCGATCGGACGTAGATTGGTGGGGGGAAGATCTTCGTGCGCACCCCAGAGTTCGAACCTTAAGGGTTTGCCGGAACCCAACATCCGACATTTGGTGTGCCACGTAGGGGTGCGCCGGAATCTTTCTTCCACTGTTTCCCGTTCGATCTTCCGCCGTATCCATGGCTGACACTCGCCGGGCTCGCGCCGAGCGTCGGGCTGCTCTCGTCGCTCGCGTCGCCCAGACGGCTCCCATCGGTGGGTGTCCCCATCGTTCCCCATCGCCTGCCGCCAACGCTGCCACCGGCCCAGCAGGGAACGAGCAGCAGGCCTTGTCGTTGCATCCATGGGTGCAGCGAGAAGGCCACACCGCCACCCCGTCGCTGACTCTAGCCAGTTCGTCGCCCCACACCCGTTGCGCCCCCACGGACGCGCACGCCATGTTGCTCCTAGCGCATGAGCTCCTGCACTACCGTCCCATCGACGACCTCTACAAGGAGTGGCTCGCTCGCATCACCGAGCTCGTCAGTGCTGCAGGGGGCTCCCCTATGCCGTCCCTCTCGCTGCCTCGCCCTCTGTGCTTCGCAGGAGGCGCGGATCAGGAGGTGCCTCTGCCACCTCCTCCCCAAGAAGGCGCCTTGGCTCCAAGGCGCGCGGCCCCAGGACGAGATCCACCCTGTCCGGCGCCCGTGCGACAAGAAAGGAGCTGCCAAGAAATCCCTCGTCCCCAAGAAGGTTCTCGCGTGCTCCCGGCACCGGTGCGCCACGATCGCATCCCTGCGCCAGCACGTCAAGACCCCGCACTGCTCCAGGTAGCGGCGCGCGGGAACCCCCAGGAGCAAGCCTCGCATCAACAGAGAGCTCTGGTGGCCACTGCAGGCTGCCGCGCCTTCACCACCGAGCTACGCAGTGTCACCTGGCCAGGCAAGTTCAAACCTGACCTGCCTCCTCGCTACGACGGCACTGCTGACCCCGTGGAGTTCCTACAGCTCTACGAGCTGGGCATCGAAGCCGCCAACGGGGGCGAAAAGGTCATGGCGAACTGGTTTCCCATGGCACTCAAGGATGGCGCTCGCACCTGGCTCCTAAACCTGCCTCCTAGCACGATCTCCTCCTGGGACGAGATGCGCACTCGCTTCATCGCCAACTTCCAAGGCACTTGCGGCCGTCCGCCGGCCGTGGGTGACCTGCGCCGCCTCAAACAGCAACCCAGAGAGACCTTGCAGAAGTACACCCAGCGCTTCAATAGTGCTCGCCTCAAGATTCCCAGGGTAACCGAGGAGGCCATCATCTCGGCATTCTCTGATGGCGTCCGCGACATCAAGATGAAGGAGTAGGTGGCGATCCACGAAGATTTGTGTACGTCTCTGGAGCTGTTCAACTTGGCGACCAAGTGCGCAAGGGCTGAGGAGGGACGCCTCTCCCTTCTCGAGCTCCCAGCAGCAGACCCAGAAGAGAAGAAAGCCAAGGCCAAGGATGTGAAGCGCAAGGGAGCAGTTGTGCATGCAGCAGAGCCGGACATGAAGCGCGGCAGGGACCAGCCGGAGTCGTCCAAGGGAAGCCGGTACTGTGTGTACCACGATCTCCATACCCACAATACCAACGAATGCCAAGAGCTCAGGGCCGTGCGAGAAGGCCATGTCGGTCGACGCCCCGAGCGCAACGATCAAGGCTACGGCCGAGGCGGAGCAAGAGGTGGAGGACGCTGGGACGACCGTGGCCCTCGCCAAGGGTGGCATGACTGGCCTCGTGAGGACCGCTGGTAGGACCAGCCTCGCGAGGGGGCTTGGAGAGACCAGCCTCATGAGGATCGCCCGCAAGGCAACGCAGGACTTCCTCCTCTGCCACCACCACCAAGAAGGAATGACGACCATCATCAGGACGAGGGGGCTGGGGGCTTCCAGGAGCCGCTTGTTATCGCTTGCATCTTGGGCGGCGCACAGGCCCCAGCCTCTCAGCGCATCTTCAAGCAGTTTGCTCGCGAGGTGAATGCAGTCCTTCCCAAGCTTGAGGCCACACGCCCCCTCAGGTGGTCTGCGTGCGCCATCACATTCAGCTCAGCGGATCAGCTCAAGTGCGCGGCAACGGCCGGAGTCCTCCCGATGCTCTGCTCCCCAGTCATCCGGAATCACTACAAAAAAAATACACTTCCGTGATGATACGTGTTTGTCACAGTAGGTCGCATTTTTTGTCATGCATGTACATCCATGACAAATTTATGACAGAATCAAGATAGTCATACCTGTGCTATCGTAGAAGTGTTCCATGACATTACCAAAATTATCATCACGGAAGTGTTCACTTCCATGACGATAAATCGCGCGTCACAGAAGTGCTTTCATCAAGGGTGACCAACACGTGGCATCCACCGTAACGGAATGCTGTTAAGCTATCGGGTCGGATTTTGGATCGATAACCCGTTAACAGCCACGACCAATGCCAATTTTCCACATGTAAAATTCTCATTGGCTGACGCGGATCCACATGTCAGCTCCGCGTTGGCACAGGTGTCACTCATCCAACGGTCGAGATGGGCCTATGATATGTTGACACGTGGACCGACCCAAAAGTGGCCCACAAAGTGGCCCACAAAGTTTAAATGGGCCGGCCCAACCGAAGGCCCATAAGATTTAGTGGACCATAATGGGCTGGCCTAGCTAAAGGCCCACAAAATCTAGCGGACCATAATGGGCCGGCCCAACTAAAGGCCCACAAGATTTTGCGGACCACAATGGGTTGGCCCAGCTAAAGGCCCACATGATTCTGCAGACCATAATGGGCCGACCCAGCTAACAGCCCAACATTCTTTGTCAAATCGGCCCGTCAACGGCCTGGTCTAAACTTGTCATCAATGCGGCCCATGGTCACTTCTGGCCCGTTAACAGTCCGCTAAGTAATTGGGCCGAATTACGGCCCGGTGTATTTTCGGCCTGTTAAAGGTCCGGCTTCATTTGGGCCCATTTACATGCCATCAAAACTTCCGGCCCATAAACGACCGTGAAGGATTTGGGTCATATTCGGCCATGTCTGTCATTCGGCCTGTTAGAGGCCCACTATAGATTTGGCCCACTTTCGGGCTGTTGTCATTTTCGGCCCGTTAATGCCGGACGTAAACCATGGGCCGTATGTGGCCCAACATCATATCGGGCCCATTAACGGCCCATATAAAAATGACGATAATCTAGCCCAACCGAAGTTCCGGCCTGTTAAAGGCTTGTGTATTAGGTTGGCGCATTTACGACCAGTCCGAATTTCGGCCTGTCAAATATCCGCATCGTAAATGGGCCACCATTTCGGCCTACTAAGTCCAGTGGGTTATTTGGCACAATCAGGGCCCAATCTCACTTTCGGTCTATTAAGGGCCCATGTTTTTTATGGGCTCGACATATTTACACCTGTAAACGGCCTACTTTTATTGAGGGCCCAAATTATGTTTAGGCCTGTTAAAGGCCCACTATGGGCACATGCCTACCAGAAAAATTTGAAAGCTTATGCTAATTTAAGCCCATATATTTTTAGTGGGCTACATGCCAATTTCGGCCCATAATCGTTTTTAGCCCAATTGGAATGGGCCCGACGAATGTTGGCATGTTGGGCTCCTACAAAGCTTTCGTCCGAACACATTACTAAGATAAACCTACACTATACAAAAATAGCGTCATAATTACTGCAGCCTGTGGCAGCATCATAAATGTTGTATCACAACAAAATAAATTCCAATCATACAACAAAAGGCCTGTTGGCATAAAGTTTGCAGTCCTTCCAGATAAAAGCACCATCAGATGTATAGAAGCACAGACCATTTGACCTGAGTGCTAATGTTTCAGGCTGTAGAATCTGATGGAGCAGCACGATCTCCACCTTTTTTCCACCATTGCTCTTCAACAACGAAGCGAATGTCTGATAGTCTGGTTTCAAAACCATTCATATCTTGACGGCATTTCTCAACCACTATTCTTGTTTCTGAAACAACGTCCATTAGGGATTGGACTTGTGTCTGGAGCACAGATATATCACTCTGTCTAGCAGGAAGATTTTGTTCAGTAGGCGATTTGGACGAGGTTACCTTGACAACCAACCCAGAATTATGCAGGAAGGTGCTTTTTGCACTGTTAGTGGAGAGATACTGACGCACTGCAGCAAGAGGTGACATTGTGCCTGTAGTAGCCTCGTCACCTTCAGGTGGTTGTGGCTGTTCAATCATTTGTTCCATAGCTTCCTGAAAGTTTGAACTTGTAGATTAGTGTACCAGTGAGTTACTAATGAGACAAAAACAAACAAAGTAGGTTAAGCGTTTATACATAACTTATTTTGGTGAACTACTGTAATACATTAGCATGTATTGTAGTGCCAACTACATAATAAAATCACTTTCGGAACATATGTCCATGTAGCATGCCTACTGTATTGTCTATTTCCTCACATTCGTTGACATCTAAGGATAAAGAGACATGGTTTAAAGTAGGATGAACATAGTATGACATCATTCATATCATGGGCAAACAGATATAAAACAAACAGGCTATTTTATCATTGTGTGCGCACGTGAACATAACAACTAGATTACAGATCAAGACCAAAAGAATATCCTTCATCTGTTTTAAACCATGTAAGGTGAAATGATACGTTAAGACAACTGTGTATAAAAGTGAACAGAGTAACTGACATTGGCTGCAAACCAAGTAGTTAAATGACACATCACAGTACCAATCAGTTCAAGGCAGGAGGAGTAAGGACTTACAATAGCAGCTTGAACTGGTGTGCTCATGCCCTTCATCTTGCTGGTGTGGCAATCCTTAAAGATTTGCACTGCATTCGGTTCAGGTTCTTTTTGGTCTGCACGGGCTTTCCGCTATATTTGGAATAAGTCAATATAGATACGATAATATGGCACAAAAAAAGAAGGAAGTAGCAGCTATTTACAAGAGCCTCGCAGTGTGCAATATAGCTACAAGATCCTGTTGTCTGTTGGAATTTCACTTTAGAACGGTTGGTTTTGTTCTTCAAACAGTTAGCCTAGAAGAAGATACACTTGTAAGGCACACACATAAATACAAGTTCAATATGTGGTCTGATCAAATACATATAGCCTACCTGATACTTTGGATCAGACCAGTGTTTAACGAGGGTTGTCCAGTCTTCATCTGTAATATATTCCACTGGAGATGTTTGGGCGATTTCATTGTTAGCCTTGCCTTCAAAGTGAGATTTTCTAAGGTGGTACCGATACTGTCGCAAAGCAGACTGAAAAGCATGAGTGCATGCTTGTTTAGTTGCATCATCTTTCGGATCCAACTTGAACCTCATCTGTTGAAAAAAGAATGTGAGTCTTATTAGGAGGAAGCTAGAAAGTATGGGACAGAGCAAGAAAATATTACTAATTGCGCTGAATAACATTACTTACAGATAAATGGTCAAGGAAGGTGTTAAATTGGGTATTGTCTTTCTTATTCCTGTACTGGATCCACGTTGGGAGGATACGCGCATGACACCTAACGGCAATGGCTGCCTCTGATACTAACTTGGCTGACTCTGTAGCATCACGTAGCCTTTTTACACCTGCCTCAAAATGGATCTCCATTCTTCCTCCTTTAGATTTTGTTAATCTGTCAAGCATTATCCCTGATGTCTGTTTCCGCTTGCGCCGTGGTGCTAGTTCAACAACGAATAGTGGAAAGTGTTAGTGAACATCAAACTATGAGAGTACATATAAAGGAGCATGCAACTGCAACTTGACTCGGTCAGGTACCGTCTTGGTGTTGATGCTCATGAGGTTATCTGATCTTGCCAAGTCCTATTGTGTCAACAGTGCTTCGGAAGTAGTGTTAGGTGTGAAGGCAGCTTGGGAACTGGCCGGCTCCATAGCAAAAAACGAGTAACTGGTTGAGATGCTGGTACAGTTGAAGCGGATGCTGTAGCTAGTGGAGCAGGTGATACTGTGTTTGTAGATTTAGCCGGTGGACTTGGACCTTCTACTGAACTATAAGTACCAGAAGAATCTCGATGGCAGAGCCTTTTCCGTTTCACCCGACGAGTAACAGCACTCCCCACTATATTATTTTCCTTGCTATTTTTTGACTTTGCCACGTCAAGCTGTACCCACAGCACAAAAGAATAAAATCACTCTTCAGAACTCATTGATGCATGATACAGACAAGCAATACTTTGATGTAAGACAACCGTATGAGGATGGAATATGTAAGAAAAACAGGACGACATGACATATTCACAGCTACGATGTGCAAACTAAGCAGAAGGATTTTCAAGAAAATAGAAGTAATGCAAGCTAGACACCATATGAAAGATGCAACCAATATTACACTGCCAAGTTAAAAGTGTCTTGTCATAAGTGGCAATTCGAAAAATTAGAAGCGGTACAACATAGAAATCAATGCAAGATGCAACCACTATCAAACTGCCATGTTAAAAGCGTCCAATCATGAGTTACTGATGCGGGATACACAACAGCAGTACTTTGATGTAAGAACATGGTATGATAGATAGATGCAGTGTATTCTAGACACAGAAAGCCATGTCATATGCACATGTATAACGTATAAACTCAGCAGGTGCAATTTAATCAAAATAGAAGAAATACAGGCTAGACAACATATGCAACATGAAACCAATTATCACACTGTCAACTTAGAGCAAGCACCTACTATGGTGGAGTGCAGGAGATGAACTCATCATGTAGACTTGGGACTTCAACTTCATTAGCAGTAGCAGTGGCAAATCTAGAGAGTCTCTGTTTGCGTTGGTGCGGAGTACCACCAACATCCCCTAACTTACTCTTTTCCTTCCTATTTTCTGATATTGCCTTATGAAGTCAAAACCACAAGAAGATGAATAAAATTAGCTCTGCATAACTAGTTGATGCATGATACGGACGAACACTACTTTGATGTAAGGCAAGCGCGGGAGGATGGAATATATACAAAAAAAGACAGTGTTTCATATTCACACGTACGATAGGAGGATGGAATATGTATGAAAAAACAGTAAGCGGAAGGCATTTCAACAAAATTAGAAGAAATGAAAGCTAGGCACCATATGTACATGCAACCAATATCACTCTATCAAGTAAAAAGTGTCTCTCGTAAGTGCCATTTCAAGAAATTAGAAGCAGTACAAGCTAGAAGACAATGCAAGATGCAACCTACATCATAGTCCCAAGTTAAATGTGTCTTATGGGTAAGTGATCGTTGCAGGTATAAGTTGTAAGCTACACAGATGCAATTTAACATAATCAGAAGCAATACAAACTAGACATCATACGGAAAACGCAACCACGTATAACAGTTCCAAGTAAGAGCAAGCACCTGTGATGTGGAGTAGGGGAGATGTGCTCATCGTGTACACGTATGTTCTAGAAACAGGAACATGTGTCATATTCACAGGCATTATGTGTAAAGTAAGCAGATGCAATTCAAGTTAGAAGCAATACAAGCTAGACATCATACGCAACATGCAACCACATATAATAGTGTCAAGTTAGAGCAAGCACCTGTGATGGTGGAGTAGGGGAGATGTGCTCATCATCTACACAGCTACGTTGACTGTCCAGCCTTGTGTTGTCTTGCGAATCTTGTTGGGAGGATGGCGGAGTAGAATCTGTAGAGATCCCCTGTTTGAGTTTCTCCAAAGGACCACCATCATCCATTGCCGGACTAATTTCTTTCAGCTGTAATGATTTTGCATTGTGAAGTCAAACTGATAAGAAAAAGGAATAAAATTCGCTCTTCAGAACTCATTCATGCATGATACTGACGAACACTACTCGGATGAAAGGTAAACACAAGATGAGAGGATGGAATATGTATGAAAAACAGGATGGTGTGACATATTCACACCTATGATGTGGTAACTAAGCAGAAGGCATTTCAACAAATTAGAAGCACTGCAAGCTAGACACCATATGAAAGATGCAACCAATATCACTCTGCCAAGTTCAAACTGTATGGCGTTTCAACAATTTAGAAGCAGTATATGCTAGAAATCATATGCAAGACACAACCAATATCATAGTGGCGACTTAAAGGTGCCTTATCATAAGTGACTGATGCGGGATATGCAAGAATAGTAGTCTGATGTAGAAACAGGAACACATGTCATATTCACAGGCATTATGTGTAAAGTAAGCAGATGCAATTCAACAAAGTTAGAAGCAATACAAGCTAGACATCATACACAACATGGAACCACATATAATAGTGCCAAGTTAGAGAAAGCACCTGTGATGGTGGAGTAGGGGAGATGTGCTCATCATCTACACAGCTACGTTGACTGTCTAGCCTTGCGTTGTCTTGCGAATCTTGTTGGGAGGATGGCGGAGTAGAATCTATAGAGAACCTTCATTTCAGTTGCTCGGAAGGACCACCATCATCCAATGCCTTGCCAATTTCCTTCAGCTTTATTGATTTTGCATTGTGAGGTCATACCGACAAGAAAAAGGAATATCATTCGCTCTTTAGAACTCATTCATGCATGATACTAACGAACACTACTCTGATGAAAGGCAAAGTCATGATACAAGGATGGAATATGTACGAAAAAATGGACGGCTTGACATATTCACACCTATGATGTGGTAACTAAGCAGAAGGCACTTCAAAAATTAGAAACACTGCAAGACACCATATGGAAGGTGCAATCAATATCACTCTGCCAAGTTAAAACTGTCTCGTAATAGGTGGCGTTCATCAAACTAGAAGCAATACATGCTAGCAATCATATTCAAGATGCAAACCAATATCACACTGCCAACTTAAAGGTGTCCCATCATAAGTGAATGATGCAGGATACACAAGAAGAGTAGTTTCATGTAAGAACATGGTGTGATAGACAGATATAGTATGTACCAAAAACAGGAAAGCGTGTCATATTCACATGTATCATGTGTAAGCTAAGCAGAAGCAGTTTACACTAATTAGGAGCAATACGAGCTAGACACCATATGCAACATGCAACCAGATATCACACTGCCAAGTTAGAGCAAGCACCTTGGATGGTGGAGTAGGGGAGCGAAGACTTGGACCATGTAATGCACTATCAGTACAAGGAGAATCGGTACAAATGCTCCGTTTACGTTGCTGCAGAGGACCACCATCATCGCCTTTCTTACCATTTTCCTTCCTCTTTCTTGATTTTGCCGTGTCAAGTCAAACCCACAAGAAAAAGGAATAAAATTTGCTCTTCAGAACTTATTGATGCATCATACTGACGAACACTACTTTCATGTAAGGCTGCAGCATGATATGAGGATGGAATATGTATGAAAAACAGGACGGCATGACATATTGACATGTATGATGTATAAAGTGTAAACTAAGCACAAGGTGCTTGAACTTGTTAGAATCGATACAAGCTAGAAATCATATGAAAGATGAAACCAATATCACTCTGCCAAACTAAAAGGGTGCCCTAACAAATGTATTTGACCAAATTAGAAGCAATACATGGCAACAGGCTAGAAATAATATGCAATATGCAACGAATAAAGGTGACTCATCATAAGTAATTGATGCAGGATACAGAAGAGAGGTAGTTTCATGTAAGAACAAGGTTAACACATAGATGTAGTGTGTACCAAAAATAGGAAGGCATGTCATATTCACAGGTATAGTGTGTAAACTAAGCAGATGCAATTTACCCTAATTAGAAGCATTACAAGCTAGACACCGTATGCAACATGCAACCACATATCACACTATGAAGTTGGAGTAAGCACCTGTGATGGTGGTGTAGGGGAAGTGTTGTCTTTAGGTATAGAGCAATGTTCAATATCTTCATTTAGGCTTGCTGTTTCTTGAGAATCATGTGGAGAGGATGAAATTGCATTCTTTATAAGAGTATTGTGTCTCATATTAACCCACGCGCATGACTGTCTCATCATAAGCGATAGACGCAGGATACACAAGAACAGTAGTTTGATGTAAGAACATGGTGTGATAGGCAGATGTAGTATGTACCAAAAACAGGAAGGCGTGTCATATTCACATGTATAATGTGTAAGCTAAGGAGATGCAATTTAACAAATTAGGAGCATTGATGAGGGATACACAAGAGAAGTTGTTTGATGTAAGAACATGGTTAATAGAAAGACGTAATATGTACCAAAAACAGGAAGTCATGTCATATTCACAGGTATAATGTGTTAACTAAGCAGATGCAATTTACCCTAATTAGAAGCATTACAAGGTAGATACCATATGCAACATGCAACCACATATCACACTGCCAAGTAAGAGCAAGCACCTGCGATGGTGGTGTGGGGGAATAGTGGTGATCAACTAGAGAGCTACGTTGACTATCTTCATTTAGCCTTGCTGTTTGTTGAGAATCATGTGGGGAGGATGACACTGCACTCTTTAAACGAGTAGGGCGTCTCACAGTAACCCACCCAGGTGACTGTCTCATCATAAGTGATTGACAAGGGATACAAAAGAGCATTAGTTTGATGTATGAACATGGTTAATAGAAATATGTGGTATGTATCAAAAACAGGACGGCATGTCATTATCAAAGGTATAATGTGTAAAGTAAGCAGATGCAATTTAACCAAATTGGAAGCAATACAGGCTAGACACCATATGCAACATGCAACCACATTTGACAGCACGAAGTTAAAGCAAGCACCTGGGATGGTTGTGTGTGGCAATTGAGATCATCAACTGCAGAGCTACTTTTACTGTCTCCAACTGCTCACACTGCACCCATTAGTGCGTTGAAATGCTTACTGCTTATCTTCGAATTACACTGGAGCGACTTCTGTCTTTTCTTTTCTGCATTCATCAACACTGCGTCAGAGTCTGAAATACCCATGCATAAAAAAACAATAGTGTGAGTATGGGTGAAGTGTGTGCACAATTAGTACAGTGTAAAGGTAGCAGATAGCAGGTCGGGGAGAAATAAATGACGGGAGACATATGATAGCTCTACAACATGCATGGCACACTCAATTACTACAGGATTCTATGAAAATAATAGTCGACTGAAAGCAAATAGGTTAGTCCATTTTTTCTGCACCGTCCGATGTACAAAGAACGGGGAGATCGCCTTCATCTACCTCCAACCAGTCAGTGTTGACGATCTTCCTCGAAACGCCAGCGACCACCGGCCCAGTATTCCTCCCCTTCCTGCGCCCTCCCCTCGACCTCACCGCACCGCCGTGCTTGG